>NW_011888951.1:3891763-3959093 GCF_000151845.1 Pteropus vampyrus
ATGCTGAATGCTTTATATACATGTCTCATGTAATCCCTCCAATTACTCTATAGAACAGGAGTTTATGATTATCTTGGTTTTATAGAATAGCAGTATAAGGCTCAGAGGGGTTAAGAATCCAGTCAAAGTCACACAGCTAGTCAATACTTAATTCAAGATTTGAATCCAGGTTTGTCTAAAGATCCAGGTTTGTCTAAGTTCAGAGCCTGTGTTCTTAATCACTATTGTTTTGCCTTTACCAAACCCATCTCTAGTTGTTTTTTCGTGTATTTGAAAACATTCTCTTGTCTTTGTGCTTCTCAAACTTTAATGTGGAATGAGTTACCTGGTGATGTTGTTAAAATGTGGATTATGATTCAGTAGACTGGTAGGGCCTGAGATTCTGCGTTTCTTTTGTTTCCTGATGATGCGATTTTGCAGGTCAATGGACCGCATATTTTGAGTAGAAAGTTATATAGAGCTTATGGCTGGAGGTTTTAAATCTTGGTATTAAATGCCTAGATTAAAGTAGAATTTGCACAAGGACAAATTGAGTCAGATAAATTTTATTATTTTTTGTTTGTTTGTTTGTTTTTTAGAAATTAAATTGTAAGGAAATAATTGAAAATTTGGCAAAAATTCTTAAGAGACATCCAGGTATGAATTTTAAATTATAACTTTAAAACAACACAAAATATTTTTTAGCTTTGTGAAAATTATTTGATGTAGTAAAGTTTTTTTTTTCCCCAATCAGGTTTAAGAAACATTTTACCTATAACTACTGCCAAAGTGCCTATAGTAAAATTTGAACACAGGCGAAGTGGTTTAGAAGGTGATATCAGTTTGTATAATACATTGGTAAGTTTCTCTTTCTGTATAGATTTAGGATGTTAATAGTTGTAATTGAAAAAGTTTACAGATCATTGACTATACTTTTATATTTAAAACTTTCAGATGTGAACAGGATAAGGAAAAAATATTTACTCAATCATCTTGATATTTCCTTCAGATTGAAAATTAATTTTTGACTAATTATAGGTATTTTAAGTGTTACAGTTATATATTCTATTTGGAGATGATTGTATCTTTTTATCTGATTTGTAAGTTTAATGTTTAAATTTGAAATGCTTTCAAATATGTAATTCTTTTTCAGGCTCAACATAACACAAGAATGCTAGCTACTTACGCAGCCATTGACCCTAGAGTGCAATACTTGGGATACACTATGAAAGTGTTTGCTAAGGTATTTATTAAAAAGCTAACTGCTTTGTTATAAGATTTATGATAGTTAAAGCGAAACATATTGATATCAGACTTGTGAAAAATGTTTTCTGAGTTTTGTTTACCTGAGCTTTTAAAAAGAAACACTCAATATTAAATGAATTAAATTTATACTTATTAAAGTAGAGTGATGCGTAGTTTTTTCCTGTGTGTGCTCCAGTCTCATGCGTAACACTAGAAAATTTCTCAGTAGTAAAATTTCTCAATGTGATTATGGTTTTTCACTTGAAGCGAGAGTTGGCATTCCATCTTAGTTAAGAGTCTCTGAGTTAGGAAATCTGATATTTGTATTTAATGATAAATTTTTTCTGGCCATTAAAAATAAAACAATACTTATAAAACCTTATATTAATTTTATAACATTTATATTGAATTCTGTTTTCTTGGGTTTTTTTTTGCTAAGTGTGTAAACTCCACACACTTAGCAGGATACAGACTTCTGTTTATACCTAATTCATTGTAGTGCCTGCTTTATGGTAGATTCTCAGTAAATAGTTAATTTTGTGAGTGTGTTAGTGGATGGATTTTAGTAGGAGAGTGGGTCAGTCACTTTTTCATTTCTTAAAGCCCATTCTTTGAACAGGGAGACATATTTGTTAGATAGCCCTATACATATCTTTGTGGACATAGGTCGTATTAGAGAAGAATGATATGTAGCCACATATTACAAATCATACTTGATACAGCTGCATTTCAGGATTCACTTCATAAAATATCTCCAGCATGACACTCTATACCCCCATGGAGTTTTGGTAATGAAACCAAGTGGTTCATTTCAAGGAAATCATTCCTCTTTCTTAATATATCAGTTAAAGCTTTACTCAAGGGAAGTCTCTGAGGACTTTTTTTTTTTTTTAATTAAAAAAATTTTTTTGAAATGCCAACATATTCATGTGGTTCAGAATTCAAAAGGTCTAAGGGAGTTTGTGGTGGAAAAATCTCCCTTCCACACCTTTCTTCCAGCCAACCAGTGCATCTTGGTGGAGATACCCAACATTAAAAATTCCTCTGTATTCTTCGAGAAATATAAGCAAATATATAAATTTCTTGTCTCCTTTTTATTATAGGTGTAAACACATGGAAAACAGTGTTTTGCACTTTGCTTTTTTTTTTTAATTGAGCAATAGATATTAGAGATTATTTTCTGTTAGTACACAAGAGCTTCTTTATTCTTTTTTAATGGCTGTTCCATTGTGTCGATACCCATCAGTTTTTAAAATCTGTACTGTACTGATGAGCCTTAATTTTTTTCTGATTTTTTGCTATTAAAGCAGTACAACAATAAAAAACTTATTAGTTTTTCACATTTACTCATTTCACATATTTATTGGAGCATTTGCAGGATAAATTTTTAGGATAGAATTGCTAGATTAAAGGCAATGTGCTTCTGTAATTTTGATATTGCCAAATTATTTTTCATGGTGTTTATGCTAATTTATACTCATCTGTAATGTGTAAGTGCCTGTTTACCAATGCCCTCTATGACAGTTTGTTATTAACTTTCGGGTATTTGCCAGTTCGGTAGGTTAAAAAATGATATCAAAAAAGTTAATACTTCTGCATGGAGTAAGATTCTGAAATTTTATTTTCAATCATTCTTTTGTTTCTTTAGCGATGTGACATTGGTGATGCTTCCAGGGGAAGTTTATCTTCATATGCTTATATCCTTATGGTGCTGTACTTTCTGCAGCAGAGAAAACCACCTGTTATCCCAGTTCTACAAGAGGTAGGTGTTTAAGAAAACTATAAAGAAGTTTCTTGCAAAAACAATTAATCTAAACACATAGATCTCTTTCACTTTATGAGATCATTAAGGATTTTTCAATTATGGCATCCTGTTTTCTTCTTCTGTTAATGGTATAATCAAACAATGAGCTTTTTTAGAAAGTTTATTATGGGAGAATATATAGAATAACAAAAGAATATTAGATGAACAGAACTATAGAATGTCTTTTGGAATATTTTTACATTTTACAGTTAGAATGCTATAGGTGATTATGAAATTCTTGTTACCATCCATAATCATATATTACGGTCTCTAAGATACAAATATGTAAGTTGCTTCTCTCCAGAGTATTCTCTCTCCTTTTGCCTGGCAATGAAGTTTGATTTATTACTGTTTATATTTTGGTCAACTTTGTGAATTTTGGTTGAGAGAACACCCAAGGAAATTCTTTCTTAACTTTGTAAGGTCATGCTTAATTGCATTAAGCATAAGAATATACATCAAAAGCAACAGATTATATTCATATTCACTCAGATTCGGTGACTCATAGAATTCATTTTTATAGCCAATTTGTACTCTCTGAAATAGGTACAAAAGAGTTCTTAATCATCCATCTGTTTTCTTCATTCTTGGCACAATGTGGATTTGCAAACATTAGGGAGGATCTAGTTCTAATTTCTTAGAAAGGTCATTATTTTGAGACATGAGAGAAGCATCATAATTGTTAGGAAAATCACATACTGATTTCATATAAACTTGGATAGTCATATCAAAGAAGAAAATCATAAAGTAAGCAAGCCATATGGTGGGTGTCAGATGGTCTTTAGTAAGCTTTAAAAAGTTCTGATGAGTGGCCATGCAGTTTTAGCAGCATTTCCTTCCCTCTTTTAAACAAACAATGGAAGAAAAATAAAAATTTTAAATACTGTTTCCGAATCAAAAATTTTAAGTTGTTGAATCTGTTGAGTGTTTTTTAACAAAGTTGTTCACTGTAGAGTATTTAAAATTTAAAATGAACTTACTAGTCCTATCGAGGTCAACATCATTTTCTCTATTAGTATAATTGTTGATAAGGGTTTAAGTTTGGGGATCTTAGGCATAATTGCCCCAGTGATATCATAGCATTCATTTGCTATGATTAGCTATGAGTTTACAGAAAACTATTATTAACCAAAATTGAACACAAATTATGGTGGTTTGTCTGTGTTCTTTCATTATGTTACCCATGGATGAGGAACCATTGAGGCAGCATGATATAATGGAAAGAGCAGGGCATGATTTTGGAGCCAGAGATAACTGGTCTGAATCCAAATTTTGGCATTGTAGCTTTCAACAAGCTGCCTTACCACTATTCTGAGTTTCATTATCAGTAAAAATGTAATAATTGTGGTATTATTTCAGTGTTAATATAAGGAACAGAGACATCAAATGCCTTTGAATGTAGTAGGTGCTAAAGTAGGTGTTCATAAATAGTGGTTGGTTTTATTATTTTTTTATTGTTATAAGGAGCTTTATTTATATTGTTATTGGAAAAATGTAGGTAGGATTGTCATAGCCAACTTCAAGAACTCTCCCATTATCTGCTTAACAGACAATCCATGGAATGTTTTCCATCATAATGAGCTGTGATTGTGGGGGGCTTTGTGATACATATGAACTGATGATATATGGATTTTTGCTTCTGGCCTTTTTTGCTTGTCATATGGGACCCCATTGTCCATTGCTCTGGCATCATTTAAGTATTGGTCATTGGCATCGATCAACTTTTAAGGGTAAGGATATGTTTAATGAAGCTGATGATCTTTGACTCCCTTTGTGATTGAACATAGACTTTAAGCGACTGGGTATAAGACTGTGCTAAGAGTATTTTTCATGGTCAAAAATACAGAATTCTTTAGGTCAAAAGGAGCTTTCCTAAGCAGAATGATTTGCTGTATTTAGCATATCATCATAAGTAAAGGTAAATTTTCATTTAAAAATTAATAAGAAGATTAGGGAATATTCATACCTTATGATCTGCTCTGTTCTTTTTTAGCTTATATCAGCTTAAAAATTGCAATGGAATGAGTGAACCTTGAGGACATTATGCTAAGTTAAACCAGTCTCAAAAGGACAAATACTGTATAATTTCACTTATATGGGGTACTTAGGGTAGTCACATTCATGAGACAGAAAATAGAATACTGGTTGTCAGGGACTCTGGGAGAGAGGAATAAGTAATTATTGTCTAATAGATTCACAGTTTCATCTTTTCAAGATGAAAAGAATTATGTGGGTGATTGGTAGCACAACAATGTGAATACTTAATGCCACTGAATTGTACACTTAAAAATGATTAAGGTGGTATATTTTGTTATGTGCATTTTACCATGACTATATGATTGCAGTTTAAATATAGCAGTAGATATTAGACTATTACAGTAAGATAAAGTGAATATGGAAATGTGCAGTCACTCCTTGTACAAATATGATTGACTCGTTTGGTGATGTTTTAGAGAGAGAACTGAGTGCTTGAGTAGAGGATGATTGGTATTGAGAGAAAGAGAAAAGAGAAGAAACAGCAAGAAAAAGTAAATGTGTGTGTGTCTGTGTGTTTAAGAGAGAGAGAGGATAGCATTAATACTTCTAAGGGCTGAGAGAATGGAAAGTTTAGGCACTGTGAAAAAAGAGTTCATAAAAACAGTTGTAAATCGGTGGCTAAATACCCTCTAAAGCCTACAGGTCCACTTTTCTGTGTTATCAGACAACATAGTTGGGTTTGGATCATAGTCGTTACTCAAAAGTAGGAATTCTTTTAAGAAGAATCAAGATCTGAAAGAAATGTTTTGTATTATTTCTGTTTAATACATATAATAGCATCCTAATCTATAAGGGCAAAATATTTTGGCCTCTTTAAAACCTTCCTTTCTTTTTTGAGAGCAGAATCCTACCTCTTTTTGTTTTAGCTATTAATGCTTGTAATTGCCAGGCTCTCCTTTTTTTGTTCTATGAAATGTTGGAATTTATACTGTGATTATTGGCAACTGTATCTGTTTAAGTTATATGTAAATACAAAAAGCAACCTATTAGCTTAAGTCCTTGGAAACTTTATATAAACATGCTTACAGAGTAGATATATTCTTCAATGAATATATATTAAGTATTCTCTACATGGCAGGCTTTGATGCAATATTAGGAATTTTGTCTCCAGAGATAAGTTATAATTCTTGCCCACAGGGAACTTAAATCTGAGAGTGGAATTAGAGGGGCCAGACATATAGTTAATTTTATGAATCATTGTCCTATCTAAAATGGAAGGTGTGGAAACCACCTTATCTAATGGTTTTAAAGTATATTCTGATAAGCTCTGGGAACTCAGTGCATATCTGTGGATTGGGGTAAGGAAAAGATGGGGTATGTTTTCTCCATTCAGGCTTCTATGAGAGTACCTTTGCTTTTATTTGTTTTATACTTCTGAACCTGGAAGAGTCCATTTTAGAAAAGAGTTCTGCAGCTTAAAAGAAAAATAAAATTTGAAAACAACTGACACCTAATTAATCTAATCTCTCATATTCATTGGGAAAACTGAAGATAATTGTCTTGCTCAGAATCACTACTTGGCAGGACGAAAACTAGAAATGAGGTCTGTTTGAACCTATGGCAACTTTTTTACTTTATTACGTCTATTTCTTAAAATGCCTATAGAAAATTAGTCTCAAAATTGCTTGTGGAGGTTAGTTGTGCCTATACAATCATTTAAGGGATACTTTTCGTCTAGTAAAGTAGTGTTACTCCCCTGCCCTTAGGCTAGTGAATTATCATTCGTAATTAATCATGAAAATTTTACAGTCTTTATCAAGATGTCAGGGAAAGCTACCTAATTTTATTTTTTTAAAAAGTCATTGTCCAGGGAGCTTTTCAGCCTTATCTGATACAGATAACTGGTTATAGGTGCTAAAGCCTTTCTCCCAAGCAAACAATTCAGTTGCTTTCCTTTGGGTGCACAATCATTAGGTATTATCTATTATGTATTTCTACATCCATAATCCCTTGATGAAAATGCCATTTTCATTTGTTATTTTCTTTAGTTTTGCTTCATTAATCATAGGCTGGATGTGTTTTGACAGTTCTAATAGGTAACCTCAGGTAACATCAAACATGTCATTTGGAGAGTCTGTTGCTCTTAAAATATTTTTTTCCTCAGCTTTAGTCATTCAGATACATTTTATTCATTAATAACTTGGCATCACATTATACCATCCTAACATATTCCTTTGGAAGAAGCATTTCAGTATGTTTCTTTTAGCTAAATTCTCAATGATGTGAGGGTATTTAGGCTTTTGGGTTGGAGGACTTAAAATCTAATAATACATTAATTTTTTTATGCAGATATTTGATGGGAAACAGATTCCACAGAGAATGGTTGATGGATGGAATGCTTTTTTCTTTGATAAAACAGAAGAACTGGTAATTTTTGAAGTCTTTATGTTATAGAATACTTACCGATTGATACATGTTATGATTTGCATAATTTGATAATTTTAGTTGGATTCGGAGTCCATATTTTGGAAAGGTGTAGATCTTTCTTTTTCTTTTTTCTCACCTGTAGAAAAAACGTTTACCTTCACTTGGAAAGAACACAGAAACATTAGGAGAGCTCTGGTTGGGACTGCTTCGCTTCTATACTGAAGAGTTTGATTTCAAGGAATATGTAATTAGCATTCGGCAGAAAAAACTATTGACAACTTTTGAGAAGCAGTGGACATCCAAATGCATTGCAATTGAAGGTAATTATTCAGCTGATATTCGTTCAGGAATAAAACAAAACGAAAAGCCATAGTTTCATTTGGCCAAGAAAATTGATGGGAAAACAAACACATTAGAATTTGGAAGATTATTCCTTTTGAATTTTGAATTTTATCAGTTTCCATCTTTTAATCTATAATTTTAAAATAATAATTTGCTGCTTGGATAGTCTGAGTTATATAGTATATTGGACTATAGTTACGGCTACTAGCATATTTTATATTATAGTGAACATAATTCTTAAAAAATAAAATTTTTCTTTTCTAGACCCTTTTGACTTGAATCATAACCTTGGTGCTGGAGTTTCTAGAAAAAGTAAGTTATTTAAATACAGAAATTCCCTGCTTGTAAAACTCTTCTTACACATTGTCTTCATCTTTATTGTTTTCTTCTTCAATAGTGACCAATTTCATCATGAAGGCATTTATCAATGGAAGGAAACTTTTTGGTACTCCCTTTTATCCACTCATTGGCAGAGAAGCTGTAAGTTTACAAAATTTGAATTCTGAATCTTCTCTTTTTTCTTACAGACTTTTTGTTTTCATAGTACAAGAAACCTACTCCTGTTTCTAGGTTGGTTTTAGAAATAAGGAAAGAGATGGTAATAGCTCTCTGTATTTTTTCTTATTGTGCTTATAGTCCATAATGAGATATCTATTTGCTAAATCTTGTTTATTTGTTAAATTCTGTCATCCCCATTAGACTATAGTTTCATGAGGATGGTCCATATCCATGAGATTTACCATCATATTTCCTGTGCCAGTCATAGTGTCTGGCAAATAGAGTGTACCAAATAAGCATTTGTTGAGTGAATGAGCCTAGTTAGTCAAGACTCAGTATCCTTAAATTTTGAATTTGAGAGTACTGCCCAGTGCACCTCTTCATATGTAGAAATCTTGACGAAAGTACAGAGAGAACACCACCAAATAAATACTTTAAAATTTGCTGAGGCGTCTGCTCTTATTTTGGTGTATTCTTAGCAAGCTGAATTAGATGGGACTGAGAAGATTCCTTTTACTTGAACTGAGTGGCATAGTGTTCCCCATTCCTCTTGGTCTCACTCTGGTTTCACTCGTTTTCTAATGGGAGGAGGTCTTAGTTTCACAGAGAGAGAAACTCCCAAGAGAAATACCATGTCTCTGCTATTCATAATGTCCTTGATCTTATTCAGTTCATTTTCAACACTCTTTTTGGAGGTGTGGGGTAAGAAAAGCAGAGAGAAGCCTAGAACTTTCCTCTGCTAGAGCACTGATTCTCAAACATTTTTGAGTATTGCTGCTTAGGGTGAGATGAAATGAGATGGAGAGAAATAAAATAATAGTAAAATTTGAAAGAGCTCAAAAGTCATGCAAGAATAAAATATCTGATAAAAGGAAAAACACAATAATAATTTTACTAAAATTTTAAGATAGCAATAAATGAAAAGTACAATTAGATCAAAACAAATCTTATGGTAGACTGATAAAACATTTTACCTGAAAATTATGGGAATTCCAACTATTGGTGTGAATATTTGCCATATATTCAGTGGGAACCTAGTAGTTTTATGCAGTCAGACTTTTTAGTAAAATACTAAATTAGAGTCCTCAGTAAACTGGAAATGTGCTAATTTTAGTCTATCATTCAAAATGAGTATGTAACTCTTAATAATTCAGTATGTTATAAGCAGTCCTAATAGATATCTAAGTCTTTGATCTTGAGTATCATTTGGTCAGATTTGGGGGCCTGACTATTTTTTATCTACTTTATTGTATTTTAAAAATCAATAAGTAGTATTCTGTGGCTTGGATCTATCAGTTTACTCTCCTTTAATGGACATTCAGTTGTTTTCATTATATCAGTGTTATAACTGGTACTGTAGAAAATATCCTTGTTTAATAGTCTTTCATACTTGCACATTCTTCATTTCAGTACATGTTTATTGAATTCCTACTTTGTAACTATTTCTCTATGTATTTGGATTATAACAGCTTACCAAATAAATGTGTTTAATTCCTTTAGACTCTAATGAAAATGAAGACAAGTATATTTTCCACCTTTCTTGCTTACTCAGATATTCCCACCAGCTCTTCTCCTACATCATATATTGATCCATTTTCTTCCCTTCTATCAACCATCTCGTCTTCATTTTTCTCTCCATTTAGCATTCCCTAGTCTACTTTAAATTCCTTTGTACCACTGTCCTTCTTTTGCACCCTTGTGTGTTCAGCCTTACATAAATTCAGCCATCCACCATCTGTCTGTGCTTGGGCAGCTAAACACTACTAGAAAAAAGTTATAAAGCTATGCAGTTTATTTATATAGTACAGCTAGAAATTAATATTCACCAGTCTCACCTAAACTTTCAGTACCATCTGACATTTTTACTACATTTCTTTAGTTACCTGTATCTCCCATTCAGTAAGAACTATTTCATATTGTATTTATTTTACTCAAAATTCAGTGCACATTGCATTTTGTCCTACCTTTCACCTCTGCCATTCTAACTCTTGGATGTTTTCTCTCCTAGATAAAAATGATATCAGATAGTTAGTTATTCCTTCAACTTTTGACTAGATCTGCCTGCATCTACAGATATCTCTCCTTTATCAGAGACTCAATTTTCCATATGCATTCTAGATTTATTCGTTATTCTCTTTACCTTGAATCCTCAACCTGTTCATCTGTGTAAAACATTTTCAAAGATGAAATACATAAAATGTAATTGCAGATTAGCATTAATATATGAACATTTGGCATCGATTTTAACAATAGGAAACACTTTGAACCTCAATTAAGAGAAATGTCTCCCTCAGAAAGATTTCTTATTTTCTAATTAGTAAACTTGTATGGTATTACAAAAATATATTCAGTTATTAGTATATTTTGCAGTTCTTTAATAAACAAATGTCGTGTAATTTGCTCTCATTATATAAGTACTTGCATAATATCTTCAGTTTTGCCACAACACCTAATATATTTACTGTCTTGGCTCTTTACAGAAAAAATGCTGACCCCAGGTCTAGGCCACCTTAACTGGGATGGTGGGCTAGAGAAAAGTGGATAAAAGAGTTTTAGGAATAGAATGGATACAATTTGGTGATTAATTAAAGGTGATGGGTAAAGGAGAACAAGTTCAGAATGATACCTAGGTTTCTGCCTTAAGCAACTGGGTGAACCAAAAAAGGCCTTTATTTTGTCCTGGCAGAAAATATGATGATGATTTTATTTAGCTACATCGATTTCATCATTAGTAAATGTAAAGAATTATATTGCTTATTCTTTTTTTAAATATAAAGCTTTATTAAGATATAATTTATGTACTGTGCAATTCAACCATATAAAGTGAGCAATTCAGTGGTTTTTAATATATTTGCACGGTTGTGCAATCATCACCACAGTCTAATTTTAGTATGTCTTCCTCCTCTCTCAAGGAAACCCCTATCCCTATAGCAGTCAATCCCTGTTCCTTCTCTCTCCCACTCCCCAAATCATCAATCTTCTTTTTGTCTTTGTAGATTTGTCTATTGTGGATATTTCATGTAAATAGACTTTTGTTACTGGCTTCTTTCATTTAGTGTAATGTTTTCAGGGTTCATTCTTGTAGTGTGTATCAGAACTTCATTTCTTTTATGGTTGAAAGTATTATATTGTATAGATATATCACATTTTATTTATCCATTCATGTGGACATTTTGGCTATTATAAGTATTGCTGCTGTGAGTATTTATGTACAAATTTTTGTGTAGATGTATGTTTTCATTTTGGGGGTGTATATACCTAACAGTAGACTTGTTGGATCATTTTGACAAATTTATGTTAACTCTCTTAGCAGCTGCCAAACTGTTCTCTAAAGCAGCTATGCTATTTTATATTCCCACCAGCACTGTTTGTGGGTTCCAGTTTTTCTACATCCTCACCAATACTTGCGCAATTGTTTTTAGAATTATTATTATAGCCATCCTTAGTGAATGTGTTTCTCATACTTTTATCCTTGACTTTAGATACATTTGAAGAATGTTAAGTAGACATGTCCTCTTGCCTTCCAGAAAATTGGTGCTATTACAGAAAGTAGTCTTTGTGGTAGTGCAAAATGGAGTTAAAGCAGAGAAGGATAAGCAAGGTACTAGCATAAAGGAAAAATGAGCTTCTAAGACTTGGGAAAATGATTTACTTCTTATTGCTTCCCTACCTTCTCTTTTAGTATACCTTACTTCATAAAATAAATGTTATATGTCCTTGAAATTTTGTATGCAAATCATCATATTTTAAATAAACCAGAGGATTGCTCTATTTACACAGAGCTCTTGTATACAGAGAATAATTTCTTTCCAGAAGTAGTGTAGTATAGCAATAAGCCTGAGCTTTGTAGTCGGTCAGACTTAGCTTTAAATTCTTTATCTGTTACTTATCAGCCTTTTTACTATGGGCAAATGACTTGAACTTTCTGAGCCTCATTTTCTTCATGTAGAAAATGAAGATGAAATACTATATTGAGATATACAAAGACACTATAGGTGAATGAAAAAATAGGATGATGTAAAGTGGTTAGTACTGTTAGCAACTAAGATATCGATGATAATTCTGAATCTTATTTTCATATGGTTTTAGTTACAGTAAAATATTTGTTGATATGTCCTTTTTTTTTTTTTTTAAACTACTTTTGCTTCTTGGTTTCCTTTCCATTTGGATTCAGAAGTTTGTAGTGATTTTTTTTCTTAATAAAGTTGTATTTTCTCCCTAGGAGTACTTCTTTGATTCCAGAGTATTAACAGATGGAGAATTGGCTCCCAATGATCGATGTTGCCGTGTATGTGGAAAAATAGGCCACTACATGAAAGACTGCCCTAAAAGGAGAAGGTTGGCAAATGATTTTGTATCAGCATTACAGGGAAAATAAATGTGAGGCCAATTATAGCTATAACTGTGTTCAGATATGTTTACATGAGAAAGTAAGTTCAGGGTTTTAAGTTGGACCTTAGGTAAATGTATATTTGAGCAGAATTTTTTTAATAGTGTGAGATTTATTTGTGGTATAGTGATGTCTCAACATTAATTTGTTCATGTATTCGTTAATTCACTCAGTTTTTTTTTTTTAATTGAAGCATTTATTGACACCTACTGTATGCTGGGAACTGTGCCTAGGAGCCAAGAAAAAAAAATTACCAAGACCTGGGGTTCTTACTGAGGACTTCACAGTCATACAAACCAATAATTAAAATATAATTAACTGAATTTTTGAGGTATATGCTGTGAAGTATACATATATAATATATACCTTGAGGAATATGCATCCTATATACACCTTGAAAATATATCTATGAAATATACTTTGCTGCGTTCTGTATGTATACTGTGTTTTTAATAGGCCAGGAAAATCCCTCATTTAGTAATCAAGTGTTGCCTAATCTAAAGAGCTTAGAACTTTCCAGAAAGAATAAATTTCTGGTTTCTATCACTGTTATTTACTGTTAAATTTAGGCAAAACACTTACCTTTTCTAAGCTTCTGTTTCTTTCCCTGTAAAATGAAGATAAAACCAACCTCTAAGGATCGTTACAAGATTCAAATTAGATATTAAAAATTTTTTTATTTTGTATTTTTTTATAAAACAACTGGAATACCCAGTTTTTGCCATATGAGTAGGTGTGCTGTAAATGTGAGTTCCCTTGACTTCAAGAAAATGCACAAAACATGATGAGGATGTTAGTCCCTGAATTGTGAAACTCTTATGTAGTTTAGTTTGTTCTGTGACTCACTCAGTTTACAAGTCCCTAGCCCCACATTATTGGTATCAGCAGTTTACTGTTTAGACTAAAGAAGAAAGACAGTGAAGAAGAGAAGGAAGGGAATGAAGAGGAGAAAGACTCCCGTGATCTTCTTGAACCCCGAGACCTCCACGATACTCGAGACTTCAGAGACCTCAGATGTTTCATATGTGGAGATGCAGGACATGTACGAAGAGAGTGCCCAGGGGTCAAACTGGCCCGTCAGAGGAATAGCAGTGTGGCAGGTAAGTTGAATGGTTGAAAATAATAATTGGTAAAAATGAAGTAACTTATGTTGATGCTATTCTAAGGACCCTAATTCCTCTATTCCAAACCTAGCTGTATGATTTTGGACCTTATAATTTCTTAAAGAGATAAAATTTAGACAGGTTTTTATTTGAACAGTACTTGAATATGTTCACTATCGACGTCTTAGCAGTCTGTTGTATTCAATCAACTCCTAAGTATTTAGATTTGAGTCACACTCTATTTCTCTCACTACATAAAGTTAAGAGAAGTTAATGAGAGGTTTTTTTCTGGGAACATATAGGAGAAATTATATCTCTTCCCACTGCTGTTATGAGAAAGGGAGATCTGTTCCTTTTATATTTCATATGGAATTTTAAGAATTAGAAACCCAAATGAGAGTTTATTGAAAGAAAATAATAGAATGTTTTAGAAGTGATCATTTTCAGTTATGCGGATTCTTATTGCAGAAAGTATTATTTCAGACAGATATATTGTCTTTTAAAAAAGCAATGTGAAATTTGTTCTTGTTTCTAGGTTCATTGTAATTTTTTAGTGATAAGTATTGAAAAATGGCTTTAAAAAATTAGTCGTTGCAATCCTTCATGAACATAATTATACTTTAAAAGTTCAAGTTTATAAAATCAGAGACTCTTTTAGTGAAGTAGAGAGTTTATTGCTTGTCATTTCTCTGCTCTTTTCCTTGTCCGTTGATTATCTTTCTGATGTCTTCTCTTAGCAGCCCAGCTGGTCCGCAATCTTGTAAATGCCCAGCAAGTGGCTGGTTCATCCCAGCAACAGGGCGATCAGTCCATAAGGACTCGACAGCCCTCAGAATGTGTAAGTACTCTGCCTGCAAATGGGTTAGTCTTGGCAGGAAGAGGGTAGGGATATCACCCACTATATTTTGAGTGGGTGATAAGGTTGACATTTCAGACTGGCAATTAACCATCTTCCAGATTATACAGTGCTTTGTAGAGGTGTCCTTGCTAAATGTATGAGGTGGAAAGAGCATTACTTTTGGAGTAATGTAGATCTGGGTTTATATCTATGAGCAAGCTCTTTAACTTCAGTTGTAAAATAAGATAACTACCTAATAAGGTTGTTAGCTGGATTAAAATAAGGTAATGACTTTGAGGTTTCAGGGCTTTGCCTAGTGGAGAAATATCAGTACCACTAATGAAAATAGAAAAAAATATTGAACTTATTAGGAGTTTAGTACTGTTAGGGCAATATATGCATGGCATTTTACTTGCTTGAAACTTTTCTTTGTCGTCTCATAGCTGATGTGGATACTTAGTGAAATATACCCTGTAAGAAGAGTTTTGAATTAGAATTCAGATTCACAAGTTTCATTTTAACTTTGCTGAGTTGCTCTTAACCTTTTTCTGAATCTGTATTTACCTTGCACTTCTAAATTAATTAATATTAATTGAATGTTTATGCTTAACCTAACACTAAAGTACTTTATACTTATCAAATTTAATCCTTTGAGTGGCTCTGTGAAGTGGTAGAAATTAGTATGATCAAATTTTACAAATTGGGAAGCTGAGAATAAATTAAAAGATTCAAACCTAGGTCTGTGTAGCTTCAAAGCTATTAACTATTAAGCATGCTAAATCTGACATGATCTCTATTTTAGAAAAAAATTCTTAGAGCATTTGAAGAGCAGTAGTACAGACAATCTTGGAAAAACATTTAGGAGCCCACTAAGATGTATCTGTTATCTTGAATTTGATGTTTATATTTTCCACATGTATTGTTTAATCTTCACAAAAACCTGTAAGGTAGATTCAATTATTATTTCTATTTTATGGTGAAGAAACAGATTTAAGTTTCTTGCCTGTGGTCAACAGCTACTTGGAACCAGAACTTGAACCCTCAGGCTCTTGTCTCCAAAACCTGTGCTCTAACCACTTTCTTATCCTGTCCTAACTTTATCTGCTTCTAGCACTCACTTGTCTCTCACCTGGATTGAGAAGAGTCTGTCTAATGGATGTTGCTACTCCGATGTCTCCAAGCACTTCAGCTTCAACATGTCTAGAATGTAGCTTTTATATATCAACTCTCTTCGGAGAGTTGGAGAGATAATATAAGCAACTTTTTCTTATGTTCTCCATTTCATTGAATGATTGCACGCTCTTTCTAGTTTCAAGAACTCCTTCTCCCTCAACCCCCACATCCAGTCAGTCACCAAATTCTGCTGTTTTATTCTTTTAGCTATAAAAAAAATAGCTAGCTCATAGCCATTTGCTTCTCTCTGTCCCTGTATTGTATTTCTCTACCATCATCTCAGAACTATTATATTATAGTAGCCTTTTAAACAGTTTCATCAGTCTTTTATTTATTTTTAAAAATATTTTCTATTCATATTAAGCCAGAATAATTTTTTCTAAAATGCAGTCATCATGTTTCTATGTTTAAGACCCTTCAGTCATTTCCGGGTGACCTCAAGATAAAGTCTAAACTACAAAGCCTATAGTATCCTTCATTATCTTTCCCCTATTTAGTTCTTCAGCCTCAGATTTGCCATTCCCCTTCCCCTGTACTCCAGTAATAAAAAACTTTCAGATTCCAGTTACTTTAAAAGCCATATGTTTTCGTGCCTGTAGACCTTCAATTATGTTGTTTGCCTGAAACAGTCTTTCCTTCCCCTTATCCCTACCCTCTTTTAAATCAGACTGTTTTCTGTTTACCCTTGAGTCTCAGCTTAAGAGTCATTTTCCCTAGGAAGCTTTCCTTGATTTCTTCTTCCTTTAATCTTATTTTCCCTCCTTTTCTCAAAGTGGGTTTAGGTGTTTACACTCTGTAATTTTATTCTGTGCTATACATTATTGCATTCTTTATCATAATAATCATTGTACTTTATTGTGATTGGTTATGTAATCATGATCTGCTCCTCTTCCTTTCCCCCACAAACTTTAACTTCCGTGATGATGTACATGTTAGTATTGTATTTTTAATTCCTAGAACAATGTCCAGTACATAATTGACATTCAGTAAATACTTTTTGAAGTACTCAGTGAAAGTTACTGTGAGATATTTAGATGTAAGTTTCTAGTTATAATTGGAAATGTAGATTCTACATGATGGGAATGATGGGCTCTCTCTTCTTTAAGCAGTAAAAAAGTTTATGAGGTAATACCTATGTGAGAGAGGATTTGAGGAACTTGGGAAAAATTCTACCTTCATGTAAAATGAGATTCTATTGTTTATTATTATATACATTATAGAGTTCTGTTTATAATGTTCTAATGAAATAACTCCATAAATTTGTATTTTGATAATCTGTTTTTATAAAATTAAGACATTTGTAAATTAATTTTAAAATGTATCTTTTTTTTCTGCAGTCTGATTCACCATCATTTTCTCCTCAGCCCCAGCCATTTCCCCAGAACTCTTCCCAATCAGCTGCCATTACCCAGCCTCCATCCCAACCAGGATCCCAGCCCAAGCTTGGCCCACCTCAGCAGGGAGCCCAACCTCCCCATCAGGTCCAGATGCCTATGTATAACTTTCCCCAGTCACCACCAGCTCAGTATTCTCCCATGCACAATATGGGATTGTTGCCAATGCATGCCCTCCAGATCCCTGCCCCATCCTGGCCTATCCATGGTCCAGTGATCCACTCTGCCCCAGGCAATGCCCCCAGCCTGAACGATCCCAGCATCATCTTTGCACAGCCTGCTGCCAGACCTGTGGCAATCTCTAGCTCCTCTCGTGATGGACACTGGCCTCGTACTGTGGCTCCAAATTCCCTGGTGAACAACGGTACAGTGGGGAATTCGGGTAACCCTTCCTTTTCTTCTTTTGTATCTGTCTGTCTGTAGAAAGGTTAGGTGATTAGCTTATTGGTTGAACCTGGGAAAATGTGAAGACAAGGATGGATAGCAAGCAGTATTTGTGGAGGGGCAGCATAGAATAAAGGTAAAGAGAGTGGGCTGTGGATTCAGACTGCTTGGATTTGAATTCTGCTGTTTATTACGTGGTATTGGGCAGTTGCTTAATCTTTGTGCATTAGTTTTATCTGTAAAATAGGAGAATAATAGCATCTAACTCACAGGGATAGTGTGAATATTAAGTGAGGTAATGTACCTAAATGTTATTTATGATTATTTTAAATTTTCGCTGCAATCCTGCTTTGTGTAGGTATTATAAGCACTCATTTTGCAGTTGAGGAAATTGAAGTGTTAAATAAGTAACTTAATTATCATGCTATCATAATTAATCATAGTAGATCCAAGATTTAATCCAATTTCTTTCTTCAGAACCTGTCTTCTTTGCCCTTGACTTTTACTATCTTCCAGTAAAAATATTGGTAGCACTTTATAGCATTAAAAATATTTTTTGATATCTAAGTAATAGATATTCATTATAGAATATTTGAAAAAGAAAAAATTATCTATATCTTAACTCCTAGGCATAATTGCTAAGTAATATTTTGGTGTATTACCATCCAGTCATTTTCTAATATTTAAAAATAGTTCATATAGGCCATAAATCTAGTTTTATATCTAGTTTTTAGAGATAATTATTTTTATTTTAAAACTGTTGTGGAAAATTTGAAATGTATATAAAAGGAGAGAGTAAAGTAAAAAGAGCCTTCCCATTACCCAGCTGTTACCAGTATTTACTATTTTTTTATCTTACATCTTCATCCTATTTAAAAAAATGGCTTGACTATTTAATCAAATCTGAGACATTAGATCAAATTTTCTTATAACAACTTTAGTTTTAGCCCTTAAAAAAAAATCAAGACTTTTACTGTACCTAGGATCATCTAATACTCAGCTCTTGTTCCTTTTCTCCCATTTCTCTAAAATTATTGTTGTTGTTGATTTATTTAAATTAAGATTCAAACAAAGCCCATTTATTGCACGTGGTTATTACATCTTTTTAGTCTCCTTTAATTTATAACAATTCCCTCTCACTATTTTCTTCATATTGAATTTATAGAAGAAACTGTAGAGATTCCCACATTCTGGTGTTGGCTGATTGTATCTTTGTGGCATTAACATATACCTCTGTCCTGTAAACTGGTAGTTAGGTCCAGAGGCTGGATTAGCTTCAGACTTTTTTTGTTGTTGTTGGCAAGAATCTTATTTCTTGATTGGTCCTGTATGTCTTCTCGAAGTAACTAACTGGTTGTTCTTCTTTCATTGACTTTAAGATTGATAAGTGAGTTAGGTGATGTCAGCCTCTTCTATCCATTATAAAGCTCCTCATTAATTTTTATATAATAGTCTTAGCCACCATTGGTAATTATTGTTGCTATCCATTATTTCTTTTCTTTTTTTTTTTTTTTTTTTTTGCTATCCATTATTTCATTAGGAATTGTAAAATAATTATTTTTCTATTTACTATTTGTAATTCTTCTATAAAGAACTTTTCCTTATTAACTGCTTGGTTATCCTGACATATAATTTGTATAGGAAATGTAGATTTAAAAGCTTGATTTATTCCCTTTATCAATTTACAAAAGAATTCTAGTGATAATTTTAAACAAAAGTATGCTGTTCCTTAGAACACTGTTGGAGGAGGTATCTCTGACCTCTTTTGGAACAATACAGATTAATGTATTTTGCTGAGCAGAAATGCCAGAATGTGGAAACTCATTTAGATTTCCAAAATCGAAGGATATATGAGACACATGGCCATTTAAATGTGGCCTCTGCTTCTCTCATTCAACAAATGTTTATTGTGTATATATATGCCATGACTTGCACCATGATAGTCATTCAGTTATATAACCTAAAGAAAGACCCAGTGTTTTGCCCTTTGATATATTGGCTCAGTTTTTACAGTTTTAAGTCCTCCCTCTCCCCACTGCAAATTGATCTTTATTTTAGCTTTAATGAACTTAATGAACTAATCCCAAATGCATTGTATTATCTCTTACTCTTGATTGTTTATCTGCCTGGAGTATCTTTTCCATTACTTCTTCTGGTTACTCTCACCTCCTGCTATACTCCAAAGCTTGGCTAATTCACTTACCTCTATTTTTAAATTTAGATCACTTTCTTCAGAAAGCCTTTAACTTCTGCTGATTCTATTCTCTAGTTGTATTAGGTATTCTTTCTCTCTTCCATGCTTCCTTTCTGTCCATATTAGAATACTTGTCTTACTGTGTTGAAATTATTTTCTGCAGAACCAATTAGACTGAACTTCTAGAAACTATGAATTGTTTCTTGCCTGTCATTGTCTCCTTAGTGTCCAGTAGGGTGCCTGATATATGGTAGATAATGTGATTTGTAGAATATATTATTATATAATAAACTATTACTCAGTAAATGTTTATTATATGTTGGAAGGGTGTTTAAATCCTAGTTAATATTATAGCTAAAATTACTATTATGTTAAAAATGAAGGGTTGGATGAGAATATGTTAAAATAATAATAGTGGTTGTATTAGAATAGGTTGTGTGAATTTTTTTCCTCATTTTTGAAATTATCTTTAATGAGGTTTTATTACTTATGAAAATATTTGGTTGTGAAAAATGGCCAGGGAAATTGGAATATATTTTTAAAAATAACGCTTTTATATTAAAACTTCATTTCTTAGTTGATTAGGACTTCAGTATGTATATTTAGTCTCATTTATTTTTTGTAAACTTTGAGCCCCGCAGCTTCTGCTTTTATTTGTAACTTGGCTTTATTAACCTGTGGTAAACAAGTGCTTTGTTTTCGTGGTTACCTCCTGAGAATACTGAACTTAAAAGAAAGAATGTGGCTAGTATGGGTTTTAGTTTTCTTTTCTCTACTCCTTCCTATCCCATACCTCCTAATTTGAGTTCCTCTTAGGAAGTTTAATGAATAAGGGCAGTGTTTTTCAGATTATTTTCTGCCACTTTGAACCCTGAATGATAAAAACCACCAGAAATGATGCAGAAGATTCAGGGAGTGCTGTACTCTGAAGGATGTACTTAAAGATCATCTTAAAGGGAAGAAGATTGGTGGGGATAGTTTGTCATGGAAAGGAGTCATATTTTTTGAGTTCCTATTTGTATGCCAGGACTTAAGTAAGCCACTTTTATTTTTTGTTATATAATACAACAACCTGAAGTTCATAATTGAACCTTAGTAATTTTTGGAACTGGGATTTGAATTTATACCTGTTTGGCTCCAAAACCCTAGTACTCTACCATTATACCACAATGCCTCAGCTTCCAATAAATAAGATCTCCTTCCAGGCCAAGATAAAATTAATTTTAGGATTGTTGGCATTGTCTTTAGGATAAAATGTAAGCTCCTTAATGATGTACTAAGAGTTTTTTGAATCCTGCCTACTCATCCAGCCTTTCTCTAACTACTTCCTCCCTTAATCTCTATCTCTACATTGTCAATCGTTTTGCATCTTCCCAAATTTACTGTACTTTGCTGCTTCCTGGCTTTTGTACATGCTATTTCTTTTGTCTAAAGTGCCCTCCTTGCCCCATTTTGCTTGATTAACTTGTTCTGTATACTTTAAGACTCAGTTTAGTCAGTCATCTTAGGAAAACCTCTATCCTTGAACAACTTGGTTAGCCCCTCTCTTTGGAATACCTTCCACTGATCTGTTGTAGCAGTTACTATATATTAGTGTATATGTCTTCTTATATGTCCTCTGCATGAACAATTTGAGCACAATTACAATGTTTGATTCTTTAAAAATTTTTTTTTGGTATCCTTTGCATTTAGCATAGTTCTTGGCCTTACATAGTTACTCAGTAAATCTTGTGGAATGAAAGAATATATGAATGAACAAACTAATGTTTTAAAATATATCTTTCCTTTCTTATTGAAATGCAGAGGCAGGCTTTCCAGGACTAAATCCTCCAATTCCATGGGAACATGCAGCACGTACCCATTTCCCTCTTGTCCCAGCTTCGTGGCCTTATGGTTTGCATCAAAACTTCATGCATCAGGGAAATGCCAGATTTCAGCCCAACAAACCTTTCTATACTCAAGGTACTATTGCTTACAAATTGTTAACATGCTTGCTGGGTTTTGTTCTGGGACAAAGTGCCTTTGTGAAGGCTAGGATCCAAGAGTGAAAATTCATGTGTTTAGCAGGCATTTATTGAAAGAACATGCTGTATGCCAGACTGTGCTAGGTGCTTGTTTTTCAAGCAAGAATTAAGTAAAACCCCCACAATTAATGCATATTTTATTAGGAGAGCCAGACATGAATAAAATAGACAAGAATAGGAGCTTAGAGGAATCAGTTAATGTTGCCCCAGTAGAGAGAGCAGGATATGGATACCAGGCATCAAATCACACCAGATTTTTACATTCGAACTAGATCTTGAAAGAGATACAGGATTTTTTCCCCCTAGAGATTATCTAGCAATTAGAGAAGGGAGAGTGTTCTTTAGCTGAGGGAATAATGTCTGTAAAGTCTCAGAGTTTTGCCTGGCATAATGGGGGAAAAAAGAGAAAAAAGAGAAAATAATAGGACAAAAGGATGAGGTAAATGAGAAAGATGTATAGGTGATGAGACTTCTAGAAGGTAGGCTGAGGCCATATTATGAAGGAGTTTAGATTCAGTTTAGTAAGCAGTCGGGGTCTAATAGAAGTTTTTGAGTTGAGTAGTGACATGGTCAGATTTGTTTAGTAAAACTAAGACTCGAATGATAACAGAATTCATTATATTCTGTTGATGCTGATGTACCAATAATAGCTTTAAGTAATATAACAAACTAAGGAGAATGCCAGGAACTTGTAACGTTTTGTCTAACCTACTTGCCTCAAAAGTATCTCAGTTATAATAGGCAGTGTCTGGTTAACCTAGGAGTTCAAAAAACTAGAGTCAGAGTTATTAGTTAAACTTAGGAGTTCAAGAAATTAAATGCACTGAGGAAATGTTGACTGAATGAAATGATAACATTTAGGGGAAGCCACTGGTATGAGTGTTAAGCTTGATACATTTAGACCTCCCTCAACTATCCATGTACTGCTGGGGCATTCCTGTGTTATAGAGTGGCAGAACCTTGACTATGACTGCTTTCTTATTCTGAACAAAGAACTAGGGCTGAGGAAAGTTATTATTGTTCATATAAGCCTTTGTAGTGGGGAGAGTCTGAAGTTGTTCCCTGGTGGGTTTGTTCCCCTTGACTCTCCTCCCCTCTGTCTCTCTTTTGTCTCCTCTCTTTTCTTTCACATGCCCACATTTCCCTTCACTCCCCCTCCTTCCCAACCACCATAAATGTTTTGACATGCTTCATTACCTCTTTACTGTGTAAGTAGAATAAAAGAGAATAGCTACAAGTTAATTCTAAGAGGTTGTCAGACAAATAGGCACAAGCCTTTCAGTTTCCTGTCTGTGTTGTGTCCAACAGACAGATGTGCCACCCGTCGGTGTAGAGAGCGTTGTCCCCACCCACCAAGAGGAAACGTGTCGGAGTAATGCGAGTCCATTTTCTTTCAGCTGGTCTACCGATGTACAGCAACCAGCCAATCCTGCTGTCTCAAGGGTATCCGTACCTCAATGTCAGTTACATTCAGCAGAAAAAGTGACATTTAATGGAAAGCAAAACAAATCAGGTCTTGATTTAAAATTTTAACACGTTTAGATAGCTTATTTAAATTCTAAGACTGTTTTTAAAGACTGTATTATTTGTATATAAATATGAACTATAGTTTTTACTAGTATCACCAAACTGAGTGATACAAATTTCATCTATTTTATTACCCTATTTTTAAGGGAATTTTATGTTTTGTTTAACCTTGATGAATTGTATAAAGAGAGAATTTAAAAAATTACATTCTTTATTTTCTATTAGCTGTATTCATACTTTGGTTGCTTCAGACTTTATATATATTGTTCTTAAGAATTAGGAAAGACTTTCTTGTGTTTTAAATTTGTCACTTCTATTCTTTACAGAACCTTGTAGTGCCAAAAACTTTTTAAAAGGTAAAAAAAAAAAAAATAAAATAAAACTACAACATGAAGATTCAGAATTTTCCTTTACATTCTTGTATATTGAAAGTACTCAAACTTGAACAGAAAGTTGCTTTTATCTGTATTTGAAGCATTTCTATTTTAAGTTAACAAATCTTTTGACAAGGGTCAAACTTGGTTAATTCATCTGGTTGTTTAGATGATGGAAATATAATGTAAAAATTCAGAGATTTGTTTTACTCTCACTGAATAGAGTATTCTAACTTACAGACTTAGTTTTAGAAATCCAAGGATCTTTTCGTGTCCTTTATTTTATTAGATCTTCACAACACCCATATGAAGTTGATAGAAGCAGATGCTATCTCCATTTTGTCATTGAGAAAACCAAGGTACAAAACAATGAAGTGAATTTGGAAATAGAATTGAAACAGATCTTTTGAAGAAGAGATTTTAAACACAGACTGATACTGACTGTTAGAGTGGAGGCAAGGTAATTCTTATTTGTGAGGAACTAGTATATGTCAGACTGTCCATTCTGAGTCCTGTACTACTACCTGGAAAGCACACTTGCTAGGATGGTGTTTACCAGTAATGCTTGTGGTCAGTGATTATAGTTGGAATTCAAACTTGTGTCATTGATGGTAGATATTTTAGCTATTTTGGGTAGTAGACATTGAGATAAAGTCATTTTGTCTAAACCCCTCAATTAGACTTGCCAGGGGTTAGGCTAAATGCTATAGATTTCTTCAGAAATCTACAGAATAAATAAAAAGAAATGTATTTAATGGACAGTGTATTATCTTTGTTCTGCTTCCTCAGATATGCATTACTTAAATAGGAGACTACCTGGGCTTTTGCCATATTTTCCATGGAAGATGCTTGAAATCTATTGTAGGAGGTTGAAGGCTTTCCTGCCATATTTACAGTCCTAAAAAGGTATTTATTTTATGTTAAGATCAGGCGTATTTACTGTTAGTTTTTCATATTAAAGCTTCAGCACTCAGAATCCTACCAAGTGGTGGAGTTAGCTAATTTGTTTTCTTAATGAGATACCTGGCTCAATGTGTGTTTTTATGTTAAAATAAAACTTGGAGCATTCAAGATTTTCTTTTAGTGTTCAAGTATTTCATCTCCTTTCAGGTCTTAAAGAATAGGTTATGAGGTGTACAGGGTGTTCATTTTGTTCTACTTTGTGTATATTTGAAATTTTTATTAAAAAGAAAATCTGCAACAAGACTACCCCAACTCAGACTACCCACTTCCTTCCTAAAGGAAAGCACTATACCATCTGGCAAAATGAATTTATGGGCCAATAAACCACAGTAACCTAGGCTTTACTTATAGGACAGACAGTGTTATATATAGTAATTTTCAGCATCTAATATGTCCCTTCTTCAGCAATTGTCAGTGTTCAATAACTAGCAAAACTATTCCTAGTTGAAAATTCCTAGTTTGTAGTTTATAAAGTAGCAGCTCAGTTTCATAAGTTTGCAAACTTTTCATAGAAGTTGTAAACTTAAAAAGTTTTTATGAATTCACATTTATTGTAGAGCAGTTGAAAAGTCCAAAAAATTAATCTTATGCAGAGAACACACATACCCTTTTGTTTTAAAATGTTTTGTATGTTTCATAATAGAGACATTAATATTTTCCCTTGCCGTTAAAGACTATTCAAAAATGTGAATATTAATAATGTACTGTGTAATTTTTTCAGTCCTCTAAGATGATCAATTTTGCTACATCGTTTTTTCATATATATAAAAAATATTTGTAAAGTGATGGGCTAAAGCTATTTTTTAAAATGTTTTTCAATTATAGTTGACATGCAATATTATATGTCAGGTGTACGATATAGTGATTAGTCATTTATATATCTTACGAAGTGATCACCATGATAAGTCAGTCTGGCACCCATCTGATACCATAGTTATTACAATAATATTGACTATGTTCCCTATGCCGTACTTTACATCCCCATGACTATTTTTGTATCTGGCAATTTGTACTTCTTAATCCCTTTCATTTTTTTCACCCATCCACCACTGAAATTCATCAGTTTGTTCCCTGTATCTCTGAATTTGTTCCTGTTGAGTTTGATTTTTTATTTTGTTTAGATTCTACATGTAAGTGAATTCATGTGGTGTTTTTCTCTGTATGACTTTTTTCTCTTGACATAATAATACCCTGTAGGTCCATCCATGTTGTTGCAAATGGGAAGATTTCATTCTTTTGGCTAATATTCCATTGTATATATGTACCACATCTTTATCCATTTATCTGTCAGTGGACACCTAGGTTGCTCCCATATCTTGGCTGTTGTATATAATGCTGCAGTGAATATAGGGGTGGGGTGCATATCTTTTTGAATTAGTGTTTTGGATTTCTTTGGATTAATACCCAGAAGTGGAGTTACTGGATCATATGGCAGTTCTATTTTTAATTTTTGAGGAACCTCCATACTGTTTCCCATAATGGCTGCACCAGTTTACAAGCCCATCAAGAGTACATGAGGGTTCCTTTTTTTTCTACATCCTCGCCTACAATGGTTAATTTATTGATAATAGCCATTTCTGTCAGGTCTGAGGTGGTATCTCATTGCGATTTTGATCTGCATTTCCCTGATTAGTGATGTTGAGCATCTTTTCATGTGTCTTGTCTATTCGTGTCCTTGTATTGTTTTAAACTGGCAAGAACAGATACTATACTTGATTTTAGCCAGAAGGCGAGAAGTGATCCTTGGATTGTTTTTTTGATGCTGAGCTGTATGAGTTATATATATATTATGATATTAACTACCATTGGATATATCATTCGCAAATAACTTCTCCAGTTCAGTATGTTGCCCTTTTGTTTTGTTGATGTTTTCCTTTGTGGCGCAAGTACTTTTTAGTTTGATGTAGTCCCATTTGTTTATTTTTGCTTTTGTTTCTTTGCCTTAGGACACATATCCAGAAAATGATTGCTAAGACCAGTGTCAAAGACTTTATTGCCTATGTTTTCTCCTAGGAATTTTATGGTTGCAGGTCTTATATTTCAGTCTGTAATCCATTTTGGGATTTTTTTGGTATATGGTGTAAGAAAGTGGTCTAGTTTCATTTTTAGGATAAAGCTGTTTTTGTGTATGTTTTCCTATTATGGTGAATTCCTATAAATGGGATGATTAGGTAAAACAGATAAAAGTTCTAAGGTTCCTGTGACATATTGCCAAATCGTTTTACAAAAATGGGCTCATATTGTTATGGTAAGTTAATTTTACTTGGATTTAGCAAAAGGAAAAAAATGTGAAAATGAAATGCTCAACTTAAAACTTTAATTTGTATAAGAGAATCTAGTTCTAAGTTTCCTATGAAAATTAAAGACAATTATAGGAAATATTAAAGAGGCTGGAATCTTTTTTCTAGCTTTATGTACATTTTAGTTACAGTATATGATTCCTATTAAGACAAATGAACTAGTACACTTAGGAGTTCCTCTACTTCCTAGTTATATTATTTTTATATAGACAATGTTCTTATATTTAATTTGAATCTTATAATCATTTCCCATTATCAGTTTTTAAAATGTTTACCACTACTTCTTTTACTGCTTCTTTCCTAACTCCTTAATTTGATTCATTTCTTGTTGGGTGAATTACATTATCGGGCAATTTTTTCCCAAGTGATTGAATGCTTGTAAGTTCACGCATACTTGAGAATATCTGTTCCTTTTTTATTTTAAAGACAACTTAGGTTGTGTATAAAATTCATGGCACTTTTACTCAGCCCTTTGGAGCCTTTTGCTTCACTGCCTTGTGAAGTTTGCTCTAAGATCTGAGACCTTAATTCTTTTTCTCTTTACATGATTTCTCTGTGTGGATCCCCATGATTATCTTAACTTTATCAGGATATTTCTTGATAGAGTGCTTATTATTTCGGAAAATTCTATTTTTTTGGAACTTTGATTTACCCAGTTCTCATCAGAAATTTCCATTATGTATATGTAGGATTTCTTGTTTTCTCTGTAGCTTTTATTTTCCACTTTTAATTTCCTCCAGCCTATTTTCTCAAAACCTTGTTTATTTTAGTCTTCTAAAGTTTAATTTCTGATTTTTCAAATCTTAATTTTTTACTCTGCCAAACTTATTTTCCATCTTTTATCTTTTAATCTTTCGATTTATATACTTGCATTTTTAAAAACAGATCACCTTGCTATATCATTTTTGAGTCTGTGGAGAACTTAACTTTTTGGAGGGAGTGGCCAGTATTTGTGATCATTCTTTTCTCATTAATGCTTATTTGAACTTAAATCAGTCTACTGAAGATAATGCAAAGGGGCTAGGGAGAATGAGCTTGTAAGTTGGGTTGTTATATTGGAAGACTCTCACCAAATCCATTATTTCCTTTGTCCCTGAGAACACATTTCTCCCTTCATTTTTTAGAAATGTCATTTTTCCCTATAGCAAAGTTTTTAAGGCAATATAATTCAAAGTGTGGGAACGTGAAAGCAATTTAGTGGTTTGTACCCAACATTAAAAACTGATACTGTAAACATCAGAATGTTTTGTATAATACAAATATTTTCCTGAAAAAATTTTCAGTACAGTATATGTACACAGGTAAGTTGCAAAATGTATCTTCATAGACCAAAAAGTTATAAAGCTACAGTTCCAAGGCCTCATCCACTAGGCTAGCACATAGATGACAGAAATGGCCATTCAGCAAGGTATATCCTTAAGTTCCATCTCCTCTGCAAATCTGTAATTTACCAAAATGCTCTCCAGATATTTGTGTTCCACTCACTGTTACCTCTGTGTACTGAGAGAGTAGGGGCAGTCTACTTCCTGCTTTAGGTTGGCTATGCTGCCCCAATTTGGTCCAGATTTTATCATATCTCTAAAATAAGTATGCTTTAAGTTTATAGTTTAGGTTTGGGGAGGTTTATTTCTGCTATTAAAAATCATTAGGGTTTTTTAAGGCAGGTTTTAAAATTTTTAAGTGTAAAAAATTTAACAGTATACTAGATGACAACTTGATTGGTCTGTAGGTTATTTAGGGAAAAGACATGTCTTTTCATCTAGATCACTGGTAAAGAAAAAAATTGCTAGGACTGTCCGATGGAAGTAGAGGTGCTTATATTTAACTTTTAAAGGCAGTCATATATAGTTGTATGATAAATCATAACACCTGTACGGACAGTTTTTATTAGCTGAAAGTTTTATCAGGAATCACTGAAGAATATGAAATCTCAAATATTCCAAAATGCTTTAATATTGCTGCAAAAATCCTTCAGTTCGATAGCAAGCAATAGAATGTTTATCCTATGACCAGATATGGTTTCCCAAGAAGCTGGATCCATCCGATGAGGCAGTTGGTTACAATTCTTGCTGGGACCAGAGATGCAGGAAGTCATTCATATCACTTTTCCATTTTTAAAGGAGGAAAGGTAAGTACAGGTAAATAGAACTTTTCTAGCAAAGATCTTAACACCCTCTTGATTATCAATGCCCATGGACACTTCTGAGTCCCTATTTTGCTTATCCTTAGACCTACTCTCTCCTAATTCGAAATGGTTCATTTCAGTTTTCAATAGGTGACTGCACTTCATCCTCTCACCAGAGTTGCTGTTGCCTGTGGTTCTGCTGTTGCCTTTTCTTACACATACGCACACTCCCTTGGCAACGTCATTTAATTCTACATCTTCCACAATTACCTAAACATTGTCAGTTCGGGGATAGATGACTATGCTCAAAGCCAGTCCCTATTTCCAACTGTCTGGGCTTTACCTAGTTGTATCATAGCTGTCTCAAACTTAAACTGACCATTTTCACTATCACAACCCTCACTACATGCCCCCCATATCCTGATTTTTTCCTGCTGTATTTTCTGGCTTTGTGAATGGCACTGTTGTTCAGCAAATCAGGTCAAAACCCCGAGTGGTATTACTTTTCTCTTCCATCAAACCTTTTCAGTGTTGTTGCCCTACCACTACTGCCTAGACTTGGATAATGTCAACGCTTGTAGGATAAAGGCTGAGCACCTTAGCCTGTAATTCAAGGCTTGTGTAGAAGATACAACACTATTATAAGAATGCTGTAGAAAAGATGTTAAGTTTTACAGTTTGTTGAACTGTTTAGTGCAACTGGATTAAATGATCCAGAAGAAGCCTTACATTTGCATTCTTTTCTTACAAAGCTGCTATTAATCAGTTTTCATGTTTATTGCCATTTATTACTGCTGAGAAAAAAGTTAGTGCCAATATGTTTTACTAACTTGATCTCTGAATGTAACAGTAGCAGCATAAATCTTAGCATTCTCAGAAGTTTCAATCATGGAGTAAACCAAAAAATAAACCACAGAAAGATGGGAAATGGGCGTGTGAAATTTAATAACAAAAGTTATCACTAGGCGGCCACATCCTCTCCTTGTCATTCATATACCTTCCACTCTTCAAATCCTTTCTATCCTCATAAATTTGAAAACTCAGCGCATCTTTCATTAAAAAAAAAAAAAGTGGAGAAACTTTTACGTAAAAAACTCCTAAAATATTCTCATAGCTGCCTGAGGAGTAGATCTTAATCCTTCCATGTGGACAGATGCCTTCTTTTCTGAAGGAGGCCATTTAGACTAAATCCAAAGTGAGTCCATTACTCATTCCCTCTCCGGCTCTTCTTGTGGCTCTTCTTAGATCTGAAATGGCAACACATACAAATCATGAAATTTAATAGCTGGGCAAGGACTTTTGAGGAAGACCAGAGTATGCTGACACAGAACTGAGATGGAAATGATACCAATGTTCATTAAATGTGCGCCGTGTTTTCCTCAGAGCAATAAAATGAGTTGTGCATTACTATCCAAAATTTATCATTGAGAAAATGATCTCTGAGAGGATAAGAGTGCACCTAAGCATGTATATATCATATAGAGATTTCTAATGAAAGTTTATCAAAGTGACTTGTCCAGTGTCCCTCCGTAAAAGTTGGGATGCAAGTGCACGTCTCCTGAGACCAAAGCTTATGCCCTGCTTCTATTCAAAGCAGCAGTCCTACAGGGAAAAACAAAACACCACAAACATATTTCTAGCAATTCTCGGGCAACAGGCTAGTTTTGTCCTGTAATGAAGGAGAAATCCTAATTATCCCCATCATTAACAAGAAAATTTCAGGTCTAATTTAGTTGTGATTGAGACTTTAATTTCTGAATAAAGAATGAAATTCTTAAGTCAAAACAGAATTAATCCATACCTTTCAGGAGACTTTGAGTGGCTTCTGTGTCTGTGACTCCGGTGGTGACCTGGGGAAGAAAAGCCATTGGATGAATGAGATTCTACTCTTCTCCACTATCATTTTCACCTCTCTTAATCCCTTCCATTGGCTTAATATTTTTTTGGCCCATGGGACACCTCTAGTTGGTAGCACCTCTCTGAACTGAGCTGTGTTTGTGGGGTGGGGAGAGGAGAACTGAACCCATTTCATATGCCACTACTCTGTTAAGTCTTATTCCTATAACTTCAGATGTAAAAACTGAAGCTCATCATCCTATCAGCAAAGCTTATAAATGACAGTCAAGGTGTGAACTCTTAATCTTTCCGGTCTAAGTTGATTTCCTTTTCTAAACAGTAATAAGTTAGGCACTCAGGTATTGCAGGAGGTTAACTGCTTCTATTACATTTCTTTGTTAAGACAACCAATAGCAAAAGGTCCAAATGCTACATACCTGGGGACTTGGAGCGGGATCTGTGCCGTCTATCTCGGGACCTACTGCGGTGCCGTCTTGGACTCTTGCTCCGATGCCTTTCTCGGCGAGGGGAAGGGCTGTGAAAATGACTGTTCAGACTCATATCTCGCCAACAATGCAGTCACAACAGCATCTCCCTCCCCAAATCCCTATCCTTCATTGCAAATCACTGAAGACCTACCTCCTCCTTTTTGGAGACCGACTCCGCCTATATGGAAAGAAGAGAGAGAGAGAGAGAGAAAAAAAGCCTTACTAGGTATACACTGGATGTTGCAGATTATAAAACTTAGCCCAATTCTTCACCCATCTCTATTATCCATGTCCTCTGTCATGTCGCTTTAGCACACTCCCCACTCCAAGTCTGGGATCGGCCATGTGACTTGCATTGGCCAATGGGATATTTTCAGACGTGATAGAAGTAGACAGTGGAAAGATATCTGCTGATCAGGCTTGTTTGCTCTTTAATTCTGTCACCGCCATGAGAACATGCCTAAACTAGCCTAGAACGAGACACACGTGAAGAGATGTGCTGCCCCAGGCATCCTAACTAAAGCCATCAGAAACTGGCTGACTGCAAAACAGGTGAGTGAACATCCTCAAAAACTGCCTAAGCCCAGCTTATATCACTGACTGCAGGCTTGTGAACTTAAATAGATTGTTACTGTCTGCCACTGAAGTTTTGTGGGTGGTTATTTTGCTGATAGACTAGGCGAGCAAACATTCTCCATAGACTGGCATTTTACTGGCATTTTTCCTTCACTAAGTCCAAACTTCTATACTATAGCACTTAAAGTTTCCCTGGAAGAAGCAGATAACTAGGGCCTTACCTCCTGGGAGACCGGCTCCTACTCCTCCTGTAGCGCAGTGTGGGAGAGCGACGGGGCTTGTCTAAGTCTCGGTAGCTTCGCCGCCGGTGGTCAGGTGATGGTACTCTCTCCAGCTGGAAATGAGATGAGTCAGTGATGAGCACAGACTTATAGAGAGCCATCTAGAAACACTGCTTACACTCTCCTTCCCATTCTGTCCCAAACTCTACCTTCAGGAGACTTTAAAAAACAGTAATTTGAATACATAGGGGGATAACTCTTAGGACAAAAAAACCTACCAAATAGACCTGCAGCAACAAGCACTTACAGTACCCAAGTTGTGGTATCTAAATACCGTATCTCAATAAATAGAACCAAGGGCTCCTTAGAAAATGGCTAGGTTGTGGGGAGCAGGGCAGAAGCTAACAACATGACTAGAACATATATTAGCAAGGACGATGAGGACTAGTATGTATAAAAGTCTCACGAGTCAAGTTGAAGAGCCCCCACTGGCCAAAGATGGGACAATTTGAGCATCAAGAAGGATAATAATGGCTCAAAACACATCAGAGATGTTTAAATCCATGAATTCACAATGTTACCAAGAACAAAAGAGCATTCACCTTGGCAGGATACTATGGAATCAACTCATTTTAAAAACTGATAAAAGGAAATATGAATTTTGCCTTTCCTATATAAACTACCTATGAAAACTAAATGTTGATTTGGGAGGTTTCTCTCTATAGCAGTGTCGAGGAAATGAAGAATTAGAATATCATCATTTTACAACCCTTAATGGATCTAGACACATCAGCAGCAACAAAAAGAATCAGACTTTCATTCATCCTAGGGAAAGGACATGACTACCTATGAAGTAGTTTGCTCCACTTCAAAGGGGTTAAAACCCCAAATCCAATTAAGCCTCTAGATCTAAGAACTAGTTTAAAAGTAATACAAGGGACAAATGAACATCTTAAGTGATACAACAGTGGCAATAAAAAATATACAGAATGTGAAGACATTTTTAGAAAAATTTAACCTGATATATTTAAAAACTGCAAAAGAAAAGGGAACTGAGAAGACTACAAAATACTTAAGGGACATAAAAACCAATTAAAATTTATTGACCTTATTTGAGTACTAACTGAAACTATTAAAAAATACAGGACAGTTGGGGAAATGTGAATATTGAATATTTGATAGAATTAAGGAATTATTAATTTGGGGGTGGGGTGATGATGGTATCAGTTATACTTAAAAAGGGAGCCCTTCTGAAATATGGATGAAATAGATGACAGCTATGGTCTGCTTCCAGGTCACTGATGGGGGCAAATGGGTACAGATATAGAGGAAACAAAATGGCTCTGCTGATCACTGTTGAAGCTAGGTTGACAGGTAAATTGAGGCACATTCTCTCCACTTTGGTATGTAACTGAAATTTTCTATTAAAAAAAAAAAAACCCTACTTTGGTTCACTCACCACAGAAGAGCACCTCAGCTTTGCACAGCTTTGAATTCATGAATGACTGTGCCTCCTTTTGCAGTCACCTTAACGAGAGCCTGATGGCTCAGAGCTATACTTCCATTTGTACTGTCTCAGTATCCACAAGCCAGCATTTCTTGTATTTCCCCCAGCCTCTTTCTATACATATATTGTTACTTCAGTTTTAATCACAAATAAGTTTTAAGTCCTTTTTTAACTTTCTGTAAGCATTTCCACATTATCATATACTTTTCCTAACAGTTTTAATGGCTGCCTCATAGTCTGTTAAGTTGATATAATAGTTTACCTGACTGCTCCCTGACAGGTTGGTTATTTCAAGTTTTCAGCATTATAGCAAATAGTGAAAGAACATGACCATGTAGTAGGCACGTTTCCCCCCTTAATCCAGGCTTAGTTCTTAGGATGAGTTCAATTATAAACAGTATTATTTTTGTCTCAAGTATTTATTTTAATAGTTACTACTTATTAGACAATATTATAATGTCCCAATATTAAGGGCTTTATGTATATCATCTCATTTAATACTCATTATAGTCCTAACAGAAAGATATTATTCTTGCTTTAAAAAGGAGAAAACTGAGATTAGATAATTCCACTATACACCACTATATATAGAAGAGCTGAGAAATGAATCAAGGCCTATTTAACTCTAAAGCACATGCTCTTACATTTTTTTTGGTTAAAGAAAGTTAAAAATTAAAAGCAAAACAAAAAAGGAATCATCCCCTAGAACTATCCTTCCTCCAACCCTTAAGCTCCCAGGTACCTGACCTTTTCATCCTCCTCCTCCTCCTCTTCACTGGACTCCACGTCATCCATGTCCTCTTCTAAAGCACTAACCCGAGGCTCCAGTTGCTCAGCTTCCTCTAGCACATAACGTTTCTATAAAGAACACAATGAGTTAGGGAGCCTTCCTAGCTCCTTTATGTCCTGAAGCCCTAATAGTGGACTTCTGAGATTAACAGAAAAACAAACAATAGCTAAGGCAATTTCATTTTGAAGACATCCTAGACAGTTCAAGATTTTCCTAAGGAAAAGACCTGGAATAATCTATACACTCTTAAGTTCCCCTGAAAATAAATACAAAGCTGAAGGGAACACCATTTTCTGTCTGCTCTATTCCCTGTGATTTTATACTGTAAGTTCACTGGGATATCAATCAGTATAGTTGTAGCCTTAAATAAAAAATGTGGGCTTCAAAAAAGAGCCACAAATTCATGGCTGAGACGACTGGCTGGTAGTTCCATCAGGAGAGGTTCAGATCAGAAAATATCCCAAGAGAGCCACTGAGGTTCAGCCCAGTTTAGGGGCTAAACTGCCTTGCGTCCTGCTTTAGTAGCACCAATTCTCCAGTAGATCCAAGATTTAGGGAGCTGTCTAAAGCCATTCATTTTTCATAAGGCACAGGAAACAATCTTCTGGTTCCATTTTCTTAGATGTGGCTTAGCAGTACTTATCAAGTGACTAAGGACTTGAAAGGCAAAGGTGAGTTCAAAACTGCCAAATGGACTGGCTGGGTCATAAGATCCCTTAACATTTTCTTACCACGGACATAAAGAATGTTGGATAGCCCAAGAATAAATAGTAACAATTGCATGCTACTTAACTCTCACTCATCCCTAACAAAATTCTGTAAAAGTTGAATGAGACAAAGATGCCACTCAGTGAAGTCAGTCCTTAGAAAAGGGCTCTCCAGTCACAGGATCATTACGGTTTGGGATCCAGGACTGCATCAGATAGGCATCCAGAATCTTTAATGCTCACCAGACTCGAAAGTTTCTAAAGTCAATATATTCATAGTATTTGATGAAATTACAATTCATTCCACAGCAGCTTCCTGCCAATGTCAGGCACATGAGCTTTGGATTACTTAGTAAGAACAGAATCAGAGCAAAAGGTAGTCTTAAGGGTCACACCATCCGGTGTATGTAGAAGCCCAGACCAGAACACACATCTTGGTGATATAACAGATATCAGTCAGATTTCAATTTCTCCTCAGTGAGGATTGTTCTTACTCTTCCGGACTCTATGCAGACCACTTCGTTTATATCACTAGGCTTGCTCAGAGCTGACTATGCTTTGGAACCCTTATTTACAACCTGACTGTACTTCAAAGAATTCCATTTCTTGTAGTATTTCTAAAAATAATGATAGCAACTAAGGATAATAATAAGGATGATGATATAATAATTAGAGCAGCTAATAAAATGTATAAACACTTAGTATGGGAATTGGGCCCTGGAAACAGGTTTTCAGATTTGAAATCTTGTTCTCTTCACTACAGCAGTCAATATGGAAGAGGAAATATATACTGTGCTCATTTTCAGGATTTTTATAAGATTTTCCTGTAACTGGGTCACTGTGAAGGAAGAGCTGGTCCATTGTATTTAAGTGTGAGCACTCGCCTACCAACTGCTTTTAACCAGCTTGTTTGCTGCATCGAGCAAATTTATCTCATCCGTTTATCAAATACTTACAATTCATTCTAGTACCCACTTTGAAGTTTTTCAGATCCCTTTGATCTGTTTTTTTATTGAGGTGAAATTCATATAATGTACAATTAACCCTTTTAAAGTGTACAATTCAGAGGTCTTTAGTGTATTCACAATGCTATACAACCACCACCTCGCACCAGTTTAAAAACTTCATCGCACCAGTTTGAAAACTTCATCACACCAGAAACCACCCCACACCTATTATTAAGTAATCCCTCCGCATTCCCCCCTCCCAACAGCCCCCTTGTAACCACTAATCTGCTTTCTGTCTCTATGGATTTACCCAGTCTGGATATATGACATAAAAAAAATTATATACTACGTGACCTTTTATCTTTATCCCTTTTGGTTTATACCTAGCAAGGCCAATTTATTAATTTTTAATAAATAATTCATGTTTTTATGTCTTATTATAGAAAAGTTTTTCAAACCCAAGGATACTAAGATTTCCTGTTGTTTTTAGAAATCTCATAGTCTTAGCATTTATGATTAAGTTTATTATCACCTTCAGGTTAATTTTTACATACGATGTGAGCTAAGGATGGAGATCTGTTTCCACATGGCTATTCAATTATTCCAGCACTATTTATGGAAATGATTATTCTTTCTCAATGACATCTGTGTAGGAAACTAATTAACTACACATACATACACCCACAATTTACTTGTGGTCCTTTTATTTTCTTCCATTGATCCATTTGTCTATCTTCATGCCAATATAACACGTTTTGGTTACTATACCAAGTCTTGGAATCAGGTAGTGTTTGTCCTCCTACTTTGTTCTTTTTCAAAGTTGTTTTAGATATTCTAGGTCCTTTGCATATTCATATAATTTTAGAATTAGCTTGTCAAGTTCTACCAAAGTCTACTAAGATTTTGATTGGAATTGAATCTATAGATTAAAATGGGAGAATTGACAATTAAACAACTGTTAATCATGGTGTAAGATATACCATAAACATCTCTCTTCATTTACTTGTCTTTAATTTCTCAGTAATGCAATGTTCTGTAGTTTTAAGTGTAGGTCTTGCATACTTTTTGACAAAATTACCTTAATTTTTAAATATTTTTTGATGTAAATATTTTTAATAAAATTTTAAATTCCAGTTGTTCATTGCTAGTATATAGAAATACAACTGATTTTTGTAGATTGAATTTTGTATCCCACAATTCTGCATAAACAGATGAATGGGTAAACAAATTGTGTTATATCCATATAATGGAATACTATTCAGAAATAAAATAAACTTGATACATGCAACAATATGGATGAATTTCAAAATAATTATGCTGAGTGAGGACAGACAAAAAGAGAATGCACTGTATTATTCCAAAATGAAAAATAAACTATTATAATACCATATCAGTGGTTACATAGGGATGAGGGAGAGTAGTGGGAGGGTGGGATTACATAAAAGGAGGAAACTTTTTGGGGTGATGGGTATGTTCGCTATTCTTGACTGTGATGATAGTTTCAAAGGTGTATACATGTCAAGACTTATCAAATTGTACACTTTAAATATATGTAGTTTATTCTATGTCAGTTATGCCTTAATAAAGCCATTTAAAGAAAAAAAGCCTTTGTTCAAATGAAATTGCACCCTCAAGCCCAATGTGTAACTTAGAGAAAAAAGGAGCTGTCCTGGTTGGAATATGTGAGGTTGTCTCATTCCTCTCAGTAACCTTAAAACAGTCCACAGAGCAGTTTAAAGACCACTGAAGTAGTCTAATAGTTTCCTCATTTTACGGATGGGAAAATAAGACCAGGTTCCACAGCTAGTTAGCTCTAATTAAACCCAGAAACTTAGGTCTCTTTATTCCCTGTTCAGTCATCTTGCCACTTTCTCTTTAGAAATCTCCACATCTCTCTCCACATTCTTTTTAGGCTACCCACTGGATGTTTTCTTTTTGTATTTCCAACAGTAGTTTTAAAATCATACTCTGTAAAACTCATTCCTGAAAGGTGCTTCATGGATAATCATTTAACTCTAGGAAAAGGAAACAAGATGATTATGGTGATATTTTAAGGGTTAAAGTCTCAGTCTCCCATTCCTGACCCTCCTTTGATCTGTTTTATATCCTGAATTTTTATATGAGGATTAATTTGCAAAAAAAGCTGCTCACAAAGTTTAAAAACCTAGCCTAGCTATAATCTCCTTGATCTACCATTTTAAAGTTTTCTTGTGTTATTCACTTTTAAAGCCCATCTCTTCAAATTATCTGCTTTCCTCTCACTCCTACTTCCTATCTTTTTCATAGATATGAAGATTACATATTAAGACCCCTGAAATGCATTAGCTTCAGCGGTTTATTATGTCTATCTGCCTGTTTTAGGGGGAAGAAAGGTGACCTTTCTTACCTGTAGTCGGGGTAGAATGATATCACACACTCTCTCACTATGCAGTAGTTCATCGATGAATTCATCTACGTGCATCAGTTCAAACTCTGAAAGAAAAATCATAAGCTCAAGCAAGCTGGAGATAAATTTAGATAGCTGAAATGTAAAAGAAATGTAAGACTCTATATGTAAAGTAGCTAACAAAGTATCTATTATAGAAAGTATGAATTCTCTGCAGCTTCCCTTTCTCTGCACATCTACTAATAAAGCTATTATAGTGTGGCAATTACAAAGAAGGGACTACTGTTAAACTTGGGCTCAAACTATAGCCCTTCATAGCCTCATCATCACCACTTACCTTCATTCAGTCAACTCACCTTTATTGAGATCATCTATGTGCCAGGTCTCTTTTAGGAGCTGGGGATAAAGGGGTAATTGAGGCTGTCCCAATTAGCAGGAGAGACAAAAAAGCAAGCACAAATAGTAGTGAATTTTATAGGGGTGAGATTCTTGAATAGGTTATAATTAAAGTATAATTTCTCATGTAAAGCCACTATGTTTCTGAATATAGAACTTGTATTTTATATGGTTAATAGAGCAATTTCAGAATTGAAACACTCCCTTAGTTCAGTAGTTCTCAACCAGGGGTGTTTTGCCCCCAGTAACTTGGGTGCCACTGGCACCTGGTGGGTGGAGGCCAGAGATGCTGTTAAATATCCTACAATGCACAGGACAGCTCCCCACAACGAGTTATCTGGCCCAAACTGTCAACAGGTTGAGAAACCCTATCTTAGTTTAGCATAATATAATCATAAATAATTCCACATTGGCCATAACCATGTCCATCTTGTTCACCATGTTATTTCTAATACATAGCATAGTACCTGGAATGACAGTGGCACTTAATATGTATTTATTCAGTGAATGAATTAATAAGTTAACAAAAGTTTTAAAGTCTAATACCATATTCTTAACCTTCAAACTGCTTAATGATACATGTAGAGGGGAAAGGCAAATGTCACCAAACTTTATGACACTAAAAAAGGTTTTGATTGCATTATCCCAAATCCCACTTTACCACTTAAAATGTCTCTTTGTAAAAGGTATGGAGCTGCCCTTGTTGGATATACTTCTTATTTTTCAATGGGACTCCCACATAAGTATGAGTAAGTACATTTAGTCTATGTACAGTAGTGTGAAGTATAGTGCTAGAGGATAGGCCAGTAGAAAGAACTATAAAGATGTAACATATGGAAAACTAACTTTGGGAGGTTTGGGGAAAGCTTTTATGGAGAAGGTCATTCTGTAGCTAGATCTTATGGGACAGAGCACATATGGAGGGAATACATGATGTAAGGCATGGATTAACATAAGATGCAGTTGGAAAGGGGAGCAGACAGGGCAGGATGGCTAAGACCAACAGGAAGCTAGTAGTCTTAATAGAGTACTCCCCATGAAGGAGATGAAGGGGAGCACTCGCAATGTATGTGACAATGCGAGGGTAGAGATACTGGTGAAAACAAAAACTGGCTCAGGGATGAAGGTCCAGTCACGTGGAACCATACTCACCCCCATTTCGGTTCTGGCTCTTGATTTTTCTATAGTCGTTGTACAGAGGCTCCAAGTACTTGTAGCAATCGATTGCAGTACCTGTCAGCCTCATGTAAAGTGCTCCCAACATGCGGACATACCTGACCGATAAATGAAAGTGAAATATTTCCTAAAAAATTCTAAAAGGTTCTAAAAGTTCATCCTAAAAAGTTCCTGAGTTTTACAATATGCTTTTCTCATGACAGTAGTAAACAAGTTTCTTCTCGTTGGGAGATGAGAAAGCTGCAATTTTAGAGGCAGCATGGGGCAGTAGAAAGAGCTAAAGTATGGAGACCTGAGTTCAAGTTCCCATTCTACCGCTTACTAGATGCAGGAACATAGGACATGTTCAACTTTCAGAGTCTATTATATCATCTGCAAAACTAAGATAGAACCTATTTACCTCACAGGATTATTGTAAGAATCAACTGAGATACTGAATTTAACAACAGAAAGTATAAAAATTGTATTTACTAACAATACAAGAACTAATACATATAAACATGACTGTATAAATTGTTGATAGGCAGAAAACTGGTTCTGGAAAAAAGTCAAAGTCATTTGGTTTCAGATTCTGACTCCATTACTTACTAACTTGTTTTCTCAATCCTTGTAAAATGCAAATGATAGTACCTAACTTACTGGCTACAGCACATAAAATTAAGTGCCTAATAAAAGTTAGCAATTTTCTAGCTATTAATGTTTCATAAGATTCCTTGCTTTTCTCTTCCTCTTATAGCCAACCACCCATTCAGATCTCTTAGATAACAGATAATATGGATGCTGAATCCAGCTTTATCACTAGCTGTTTAACCTTGGGGAAATTATTTAATCTCTTTGTGCCTAAGTTTCCTTCCCTATAAATAGGGATAATAATTTTATAGGGTTGTTGTGAAGGTTAAATAAATTATTATTATATGTAAATTCCTTAGAATAGATGTTGGCACATAATAAACTATTATGTCTCTCATATTTGTTTGTGAGCTTCTTGAGAATGGGTAATTAAAATAAGAGCAGCTCATATTTTAGGGGTGTTTAACATGCAATATACAATATACACTGTGTCATGAGATTTATAGCACTATCTTCTTCAACCTTCACATTCCTGAGTTGATATTACTGTCATCATTTTACAGGTAAAGAAAGTAAAGCTTAGAAAATCAAGTAACTCCTGTAAAGTCTCAGTTAATAAGCAACAGAGTGTGGGCATGAACCTATATCTAACATCAGAAATTTCCCTCTTATCTACCACACTATGTTGTTTTCTTCACCCTTGAGTGTCCGGTGACTTTGTGAAATACATTTTTGGGGAGGAAAGTTACCAAGACTGAAATCAAGTACAGAAGATCAATACAATCAAAACAGACAAAATACAAATTGAAGAGTTCAAGAGCAAAATCTAGGAGTGAGTGGAACTCTGTGGAAATTAGATTCATTGTTATCACTCCTCTTAACCAAAGCCAAATTCTGGACTACTGAAATTGAAGCTTTTATATTAGTCAATATTTCACTCACTTGAAGTCTTCATTTTTTATGAACTCAACAATAATATCCTTCTCCGGTTGAATCTGAAGCATCTTCAAGGTCAAACACAGAAAGGGAGTTGGTTTTATGTTGCCACCATAGACGCCACCCACAAACCTTAATTCCATGGCTTTATCGACTACAAGTTCAGCTAAAAACAAAAACAAAAAACAAATAGAGTGACATCACAGACATTAATTAAGGCTAAGCTTTTCCCAGTTGGAAGTGGAGAGAAGTTAGTTCAAGGTGTAGTGCTCCTGAATACTCATCAACAGTTTAATGTAAGAGAATAAGAGTGGATTAATAATAATAATAATAAATAATGATGATAGCACCTAATATACCTTATGGATGACTATATGCCAGGTAGTTTGCTAAGCATTTCATATTACCTCATTTAATCTTCACAACAAGCCATGAGGTAAATTCTAGCACTGCCTCTGTTTTCAGCTAAGGAAAATGAGAGCTAAGAAAGGTTAAGTGACTTGCTCAAAGTACACTGCCAGAAAATAGCAAGGCCTGGACTTAAATCTAAGCAGTCTAACTTCAGAGTCCATGCTTGTCATCATTATGTTAGGGCCAACATTGCCAGATTATGAGTTAAAAGTGTTGACATAAGAATGTCCAAACCTGCAGAGAATTTTTGTAAGAGTTTATATGAGCCACACTGATGATATGCCAGAAAGCAAAATCTCAGATGCTCAGGAGAATGAATTTTGCAGTTCTTTTTATACATTTGGAATTAAGCAAGGGATTAAGGAAGATTACATGATGGTGGGAGAAAGCAAGGTAGAGAAATCTCTATAATTGGATTACAGGATAGTTAACAAGATTAGGTATTACCCAAAAGGGCATACTCTGATATTTCAAAGGTGAGTTAATCTAGATGCATAAGAACAATGAACAAGGCTTGCTTAAGGTGAAGATAAACCTTTTATTGAAGAAGTTATAGGCATGGGGTGTGACTACCCACAACAACCTGCCCCTTTAGGAATTTATGATCAGAGCACTCTGTGAAGTTATTTTTGGTCAGTGAACATGTCAGATTCATTACAAAGTTCCTTTTTGGTTCTCAAAATAAAACAAAAAAGAAAAACAACTTCTCAATAGCTACATAACCTTGATCAAACCTCATCTACAGAATGGGGATAATAACCTTGCAATGCTGCTGTCAAAATCAAATGTTAGCTGTGTGAACAAGGGCAAGTCAGTTTACCTTCTTTTGGGCCTGTCAGTTCAAATCTAAATAATAAAGGTACAAAGTTTAAGGGTATAGTGAAAATCAAATGAGACAATACAAATAAATGCTAATACCCACCTGACACATACCAAAAAACAAATGTTAGATACCACTAATGAGAAATCATTTTATATATCAGATTTCAAGTTCTTTTAGGATAAATTCTGTAAGTACGAGAGATACAGATAGAGAAATAAAGAGGCACACAATTACTACTATTACAAAGTCTACAGTCTGGCAAGGCAGAAAGCACTGAAAAAATAACAAAAGTGTGATGAGTAGTTGAAAGAAGGCACAGAATGCAATGAAAATATACCACAAGGGAACGTAACCTAGTGTTAGAAGAAAAAAGGGTGCTGAGTTCACTTTTGGACACACTGAGTTGGCATGTCTTCGAATTAGAGATTTAGATATCAGGAAAATATCTGGACTGGAGAGATAAATTTGAAGGCACCGACATATACAGGACGTAACTCTTACGGGATCAAACCAAGGAGAGAACTATGGAATGAGAATACTATTCGTCCATGGACACTCAGCTAGGGGTGATGGCAGCAGCAGTAACGAAAGTATTTAACAGTGGTAAGAACCAGCACCACCACCACCATTGATTACTGAGTACTTTTTATTAATATATACCTGTAACTATATCAAACACTTTTTATGTTACTGCAGTCAATGATTAGAACAATCCTTGGGGTGGGCATTATACTCATTTCAGAGTAAAGGCAGCCATGGCTCACTGAAGTAACAGTTACTAAAAAGAAAAGCCAATTACTGTTTTAGTAACTAAAACAGTTACTAAAAGATGAAAAGACTACCTGGAAAACTTCGCTGAAAAACTGATATTAGGACCCGAACGCGGAAACATTACAAATGGTCCAGATTTAAGGACAATATAAGATCATGAATTTGGTTCCCGGCATGCTGACTTTCATACACCTTCGGGGTCCCAGAACTTAACACTGTTTGGAACTTGGCAAGTTAACATTAAACATGGAATGACTCAAAAAACCCAACTGAGACACCCTTCAGGATAAGGCCCTATCATCTGTGTGCCCAACCGCAACACAAGTATAGGCACACAGTAGTCGCTCAGATTTTTCTGGATGACAGATTCCCCTCCAGTCTTATCCCCAGGGGGCCAGTCCTACTGGCGCCTAGTGAGGCGAACTGGGCCACAAAGCGGCCGATAGGGGGTCGGCGCGCTCCCTCTACTCACCCGTAAGCCCAAAGCACTCCTCTTTCCAGTACTTGGACTCATAGATTCGCGTCCGAATGATCTTCTCCACGAGATACTGAGGGTTGGTGCCGTGGATGCTGTGCGCATCCTTTACTGTGCGGTTCGCCATTTTAGAACGCCTTCAATTCTATTTCCGTCGGGTCCTTTAGTGCGTCACATCCAGGTTAAAAAAAAAGTGAGAAATGTACAAAGATGGAGGAAGTCTCATTTATGAGTTTAGGCGACTACTCTGAAACCGGAAATGCTGCAGTGTAAGGAACTTCCTTCCGCAAACAGCGACTCCGGTGGAATCTATGATGGCGGCTGCACGTTGGCGTGCGTACGTACGTCGTGCGACCTCAGGTGGGCGGGACGGGAGGGCTGGCTGGTGACGGAACGTGGAGACAGCCTGGGGGCGGGGCCACAGCGTTTGGCGCGAAATTTCCTTTTCTCCACCTTTTTTCCATTCCGAGCGAGGAGTTTTCTTGGGCTCCAGTGTATCGCTGGGTGGCTGCGAGAGAAGTCCAGCTGGTTCAGGTGAGAGTTACTGCAGCTCCACGTGCTCCTGAAGAGGAGGCGGTGGGAAGTGGAGGGCTTGCGCCTTGCTTCATGAAGCTTCGGCGCCCAGTGAGTGTGGCGTCCAGTGTGTTGGAGGGACTGAGGAAATTGTTCTTTGTAGACTCAGTCATTCAGCAGATATTTACTAAGCGACTGCTAAGTGAGGAGCGTTCCTTTTCCACATCCCGATTGCTAAAAGGCTTCCCACTACAGCAGTGACTGCGAGCTTGCAGTAGAGAAGCGGGAAGCCAACAGCATAGAGAACCATGTGCTTTCCTACCTTTAGCGCCCTGAGACTCTCAGTAACGTCTTAACCATGCATTGCCGTTGTGAAGCATCGCCTCTTTCCCTTCTTTGATCCAGTAGTGTGACAAGCACCACAGTTAGTCGGAGCAGTGTTAATTATTACCCTATTTCACGGACGTAGCATTTGAGTCCAGAGATAGACGTGTCTAGGTCGCTTTTTGTGACTAAGCGGTCTAGGCGCCTACCCTGGTCTTTTTCCAATTGAGCTGCTCTTAACTGCTGCGCACTCATTCATCCACCTTCTTTCCAGGAGAGAAATTTAATGGCACCTCTTCTACTTTCTAATGTAACCCCAGAATAGAAAGGCCTTCTGTTTTGACACTTGGAAAAAGCACTGGACTTAGAGGCATGAGATGCGAGAGTCTTATTCTGGGCTACCATCTGTGAACTGCAATGATTAAATATGTCAGTTTTCGATTTTAGTTTACCAGTTTCGAAAACTGGTAACCTCTTCCCTGCTGTACTGAGTGCTTGTGAATGCCATTGGAGGTTTCCGATGTGAGAGCATGGTTTACCAAGTCCCCCGCAACAGTTTTTAACCACAACAGAGGGCAATATGTGGGCTTTAAAAGATTTATAAATACCCTGAAGTTGAACATAAAATTGTATGAATTGTATGTGTTTCAATTTCATTAAATTAGTAAAAAAACAAACAAAAAACACCACTTTCCCTTACAAATAGAGCAAGGGATTAAGGAAGTGAGGAAGTAAATTTACCGTTTTGCATTTTCTCACTTAATCCTTAGTAATCCTAGGACATGCCTGGCACACACAGGTGATTGGTAAATATTGGTTGAATAAAAAAAGGGTTCTATTATCTCATTTTATAGGTAAAGAAATTGAGGTCCTTTTGACCTCTCATTCACTAACTGGGAAGCCTGCATTATTGAAACAAGCACATCAGAAATAAACTCTTTTAGGCATATATTTAACGTTATCCACTTTCACATAAGGTAAAGTAGGTAAGAGCACAGTCATTGGAATTCAGCTACTTAGGATTTGAATTAAGGCTGTGCCATACTGTATAACACTGGGACAAGTTATTATCTCGAAGTGATAATAACATCTACCTTTCATTCAACAAATGCTTATTGAGTGCCTATTGTGTACTTAGTTTAGTGCCCTGTGCTAACATTGTTCTAGGATTATTGTGAGGTTTAAATGAGATAAATATACCAAGAGTTTTGGCTCTACCTTGTCATATTGGCTCAATAAATATCTGCTATCCTTATTTTTACTGTGACTCTTTTATCTGTTTTCCTTGGATGTGACCTCTGGACTGGGTGGTATGCATGTTTCAGATTTTTGGTATCTGCAACATTGAAAATCTGTAGTAGGTATCTCCTGGAAGCCAAAGCCTTTGCTAGGCCAAGTCAGGCCTGCCTTTCTACCCATTCATCACTTCTCTTAGGGAATCTTTCTGCTGATGGTGAATGGGATGAAATGCCGGGTCAAGGGTAAGAAAGTGAGGTGATGGTACAAAGGGGCCTGACATCTATGATTTCCTTATGCCGCCTCTTCAGAAGGACTCCTGATTATTTTTTTGAACTTTTCATTGAAAATTAACATACATACAGAAAAGTGCACAAATCATAAATGTGCAGTTTAATGAGTTTTTTAATTGAATTTTTAAAATTTTATAATCTCTTTGAGCTAATCTGCCAGTTTTAGACAATAGCATGTCAGTGAGTTTTCTTAAAGAGAACATACCTATATATATGACATATTGTTGATTCGTACACTTGAAACTTATTTGATTTTATTAATGTCACCCCAATAATTTTAATTTAAAAAAAAAAGAGAACATACCTATGTAACATCTAGATCAAGAAACATGACCAGCATCCTACTAGCACTCCACTCCTATGCCATGTATGCTTCTTTTCAGTCACCTTGGTTACTTTTTATTATGACTTCTAACACTGGAGGTTACTTTTACCTGTTTTTAAATCTTACATAAATGGAATTAATATGTGTATTCTTTTGCTGATTTCTTTAGCTCATTATTTTGTGCGATTTTCCTCACTTTTTGTGCAGTTGTAGTTGGTTTAATTTTATTGCTTTATAATGCTGCTATGAACATTCTGGCTCATGTCTTTTCATGATGTGTATATTTTTCTGTAGGTATATTCCATTGAAATTGCTGGGTCAAGGGATATGCATGCTTTAGTAGATACCACCAATTTTCCAACGTAGTTTTACCAATTTACATGCCCTCCAGCAGTGTATGAGAGTTCCATCTGCTGTACATCCTTACTACACTTGCTATTGTCCTAATCATTTTCATTCATTTATTCGTTTATTCACCTATTATGTGCCATGTCCTAACCTAGGCCCTGGTGATGCAATTACGAAGAAGGTAGACAAGGTTCCAAGACCCTTGTTCTTTTAGAAGATAACATTCTAATGTGGGAAACACAATAAATAAGAAAGTAGTATTGTTTTGATAAGAGTGGTATAATGGAACATTACCCTGAGGGGCTGAATTAGGGTGTGTGTGGGCTGTAACTTTCCATTGGGTGTCAGTGAAGGCTTCTCTGAGGAAGTTTCATTGGAGCTGAGACGTGAGCCATCTCTGCAAAGAATTGCAAGAAGATACACAGCAACTGCATAAGTCCGAGGGCACTAACAACCTTAGTTTGTTTGAGATTTGGAAAAGCAAGCCTGGAGCAGGTTATGTACTCCAGGCCTAGATAATCCTCTTTCCTACCTGCTGCCTGCTCAGCCTAGAGTGAATCACCCACCTTTGCACACACATATGCATATATCACCTCCCTCCTTATCCACAGTTTCACTTTTCCAGGTTTGTTACCTGCATCAACTGTGTTGCCTGCTTTAGTAAGCTAAAATATTTTAGTAAGCTAAAATTAAGTAAAAAATTTCAGAAATAAAAACTCCTAAGTTTTAAATTGTACATGGTACTGAGTAACACGATGAAATCTTGTGCTGTCCAGCTCCGTCTTGCCCAGGACTTGAATCATCCTTTTGTCCAGTGTTATCCATGCTGTATGTGCTACCTGCTGGTTAGCCAGCTCCATTATCAGATTGGTTATGAGATATTTTGGGAGAAAGACCACATGCACATAACTTTTATTAGAGTATATTATTATAATTATTGTTAGTTATTATTGTTAATCTCTTAACTGTGCCTAATTTATAAATTAAACTTTATCATAGGTATGTACATGTAGGAAAAAACATAGTGGATGTAGGGTTCAGAATCCACAGTTTCCAGCATCTACTGGCGGGGGGGGGTCTTCAAACGTATCCCCTGAGGATAAGGGGACTACTGTACGGTTTCATTGAATGCCACTTCTGACCTAGAAAAGGAATGTTAAATTTTATCTTGACTTTGCTTTGAAGGAGGATGCCTGCTTTAGTAAGCTAAAATATGGCTGGATTTAAGAGTCAGGGTATGGATTTAATGCCTTAGGTACCTTATTGATATGGACATAGTCCTTCCATATGCCAATTTTTGGTTTGAAAACATTAGCTCATTATACCAATGTAATCAAATATCAGAGTGTTAAATCAGGCCATTTATCTTAAAGTTAGATTATTTAAGAGTTGTGGAACATTTGCTGAGAGATACCAAGTTGTCACAAAGTACTCTTGCTGATATTCCAGAGCTTAGTGAGTACTTTGATTTACTTGAATCTTTTGTTTGTATCTCAGTAGCCTAATTTGCCTAATTCATTGAGGAAAGGTGAAAAGTTCTAAGTTTACTACCTGAGAGGTCCATATTACAATAGCCATTAAAAGGAACATGTATTGAAGGTAAGTTAGTTTTACATATTTCCTTGAATGTATATTGAGAGTCAAACACTTTTACTGATTTTTATCAAAAGATTATATGAATCCAAATTCATTTTTTACTTGAGCACAAGTCTTCTACTCGTTTTTACTTATTAACCTTCTTTGCTGTTTGTTCATTTCTGCAATGTACTTAATTGAAATTAGATTGAATTTAATAGTACTCTTGTGAATTATACTTTTGGTATTCTTAATAGCAATCATTCAAACGTCATTTGTAAGCTGTGTATTTACTAATGGCTCAATATCTTCTTTTTGCTAATTAGTTTCCACAAAGTATACTAAAAAAAAACCTTTTTTAAAAGCAGAAAAGCTTATGGGTCAAAATGTTCCCGAGTAGAATGTAGGACATAATGCTACTAAACTTTAGGAAACCAGCTTGTTTGTTTAATCGGGATGTTAATATGCTATTCTAATTCTGTCATTTTTAACATAGACTGAATTATTGGTCCTATTATCAGTAATTCACAGTAATTTTGTCAGACTGGATTTAAAAAAATTTTTTTTACTCCAGTTTTATCAAATTTTAGTTCCATAAGAAAAGCAGTGAATTTAGAAGAATGGTTTATTTTCTTTATTACTTAAACTTGAGATATTGAGTTGGCATTATTATTAGCACTAGTAGATTGCAGTTTCCAAATTTTAAAGAGGATTGGCATCTGTTTGGATTTTTCATTCACATTTCTGTTTTTGTCAGTAAAAATGCCTATTTTTTTTTTTTTTTTTTCACAATACTTATATCTAGGACCTGTCAGCTGCAAAGAAAGATACCCCTTACAACTGCCAGAGCAGTACAGGTTAGTGACACTTTTTTCTTTTAATGTAAGTGGAATATGTGATAAAAAACATTGCCACTCTCTCAAATGCCTCTTGCATGTTTTTGCCTCCAGTCCTTGGAATCCCTCATTTCATTCCATCTTATCAGTATCTACTCATTATTCAATATTCACTTCAGAATACCCTTGTAGGAAATTGTTCCTCCCTGAACAGCCATAGATCTGGTCCTCTAACTTGGAGTAGTCTCTCTGGCTCTTTCTCTTGGTTCTTTGCAGTATTAGTTGTCCTTTATTGCTTTTGTATTTATCCCTTTCTAGATTATAAGTATTATCGAGGTATTTGCAACTGTTGTTTCATTGTGTTTTAGTTTCAAGTTGTTAGATATTTCCTACCTATCACTGTACCTTGTACCTAGTAAGTACTTCTAAACATTTATGGTTTCATTTCTTATATATTGACCCTCCTGTTTCACTGGATAGGAAGAAACAGGCATAGTATAAGATGTACACAGATGATACTTAATTACTTATATATGATCTTCAGAGAGCTTGACTTTTTCCTCAAAGAAAATGTTTTCTAAATCTAAAATGTGTGGAACTGTAGCTGGGGCAGAAAAGAAAGCCGAACTCATTGAAGGCAGGGACTGTGTTGTAGAATTCATCAGATTGTTATCGCGCTAACTCAGTTAGTGACTTTTACACAGGAGCAATGGCATACTATTCTACACGGCAGAAGACCGGACGAACTTATTCATGGGTTGGCAAGCCATTGTTGGATCAAAAACTACACTACCAAATCTATAAGTGAGTAATAGAGTACTTTGGTTGTCCTGGAAATAAAGCTTCTCCAGACTAAACCATTAATAACTTGTATTTCACCTGTTCTAGTTACTATAGATTGAGGATTGAGGGACAGTAAATATGAATTGATTACATGAGAGATTTTGTTTGATGCAAGAAGATGGTAGCATAAATATAGCAGTTAGTGATAGTGATACATTATGTCAGGTTAATAAAATTTGATAAGTATGATAATGTCATATCTACTTAAGGTAGGTTCTGTGTAATTCTGCATGATAACAGGGTAGGATTAGATGTGCTTACTATATCCTCCCAGCCCTAGAGATCTCCAAACAATTTGATATTTTTATTGGGCAACTTTCATGCCTTGGGAAACCTTTAGCATTCTTTGTTAATAATAACTGAGAGAAGTAAGGTTCATATTACGACCTCTAGATTAATCATTAAATGCTAAAACAATTCATTCCACCCATTTCATCTACTCTTGCATGTGAATTGGTTTTCAAATAGAATTGGTCAGCAGAGAGAATTTATTCAGGGGACTTTCTAGTTGGAGCGCACTTTCCTCTGTGCCCGGAGTATCTGAAGAGCTTGGCCCACCCTGTGATTTCCTAACATGTTTCTGTTACTTCTTAGAGAAATGAATGTGATATTACAAGGTTGTTCGACTCCAATTCACATCCACGTTGGACAGTTCGTGTTGGTTGAAGGGGATGATGATGAAAATCCGTATGTTGCTAAATTGATCGAGCTGTTTGAAGATGGTGAGTTTTGGGCTGAATGAAACCCATTTCTTGTCATGAAAAATTAGGAGGTGCTAGGTGGTGGGAAGTGGGGCAGCTGCTGATTCCTCTGTTCAAAGCAGCATATAAAGGGTGTGAACCCTAGATTCTGTTGTGGGGTCACTTAAGCACTAGCTGTAACCTTGTCTTCACTCACTAGAGCAGTATTAGATAAAATAGGATAGGGGGGCTCAAGAATTTAGCTTTTCTATTATTTTTAAGAATGAGTAAGAATGGCCATTAAGGCAGGATTTTTGGAATAGAGCAAAAGGATGAGGGAAGAGGGAAGAAAAAAATAGGTGATTTGCTCCCTGATAGAGACTTGTCCTTTGATTTTGCCATGAGGAAGTTAGTAATGAATTTTGTAACTGTAACTGCTTAATGAGGGTGGAGGTAAAGTTGTATTATTGGAAAGGTGTATCAATTGATGTTCAGTCAGGAAAACAAAAACACCTTAGGTATTTTACCCAGAGACACTTGTGATAATGGTTGAAAAGGCGGGAGGAATAAAAGATGGTGTTTCCCAGAGATCAGCAAGTAAAGATAGCAACTATTGCACCTAAGGCTAGAGGACCAAAAGGGGAAATAGTGTTAACCAGAGCCTGCAGATCCACACTCACTGCTTCAGCTTATTTTCTGAGCCTTTAACACTTCGCGAAGTAGAGAGGAGTACAGAAAAGTGGGAATAGGACAGAGCTCCAAAAGGAGGATTAAGAAGAAAGATAGCAATTTGAAACTACACAAAACTTCCTCTTCCAAGAGCTGGGTGAGGAATGACGAGGTAGTTAGTCCAATTGCAGTTTGTATGCCTAAAGGAAGGAACTGATATAGTGAGTGGGTAAAGATGTTTGTCCATTACAGCGATAGGAAGGATGTTCCACAAGAATGGAGGAAAACGTCATTAAACTAACATCCACTAGGGGGAGCACCTCAGCATTGTGGGCTTTTGTATTTGAAGTATGGGCCCTTGTGTACTGATTATAGAATCCCTGTGCTCCATTGCATGGCTTCAGTCTTTCTCTGAAGAGAGCTAAGGAAAGGAAGAGGCAATGATGATGACACTAGAGTGTATATCCTTTCACTTGGAGCTAATGCTGGTATGGAGTGATATCAATGGTATATTACAATAATAAAACTGAAGGTTGCAAGCATATGTTTGCCAGAAGTCATCTCAGTGGCTGATGCTCTGATTCTTGCCAGGATTTTTGTTTTTCTGCTGTTTGATTTGCAACATTTGTTCAGTGCCCTTGATTAGAATTGCCCTTCTCAAATGCCTTATGTAATTTCTTTGGACTGATAGCACCATTAGGAAGTGCGGCAAAATGAGAACATGGGTGCTGAGTTGAGTCAGATTGCTGCTGGTTGGTCTTGTGACCTTTGACAAATTATCTAAGGTCCCTGTAACTTGATTACTTCTATAAAAGGGAGAGAACCATAGTACCTACCTTGTAGAGTTATTGTAGGATTAAAAATAATGTGTTAATCGAGTATCATCAAGTGCCTGTCACAGTGTCTGGCACATAAAAAGAGCTTAATAAAATATTTTCACATTTTCTTAACCTTTCCTTTTCCACCTATCCCTCCTAGATTTTGAATCTTATTCCAAGAAACGTGCTCGAGTACAGTGGTTTATCCGATTCTGTGAAATCTCTATTAATAAACAGCATTTGCTGGGCCGGAAGCCGGCTAAACAGGAAATATTCTGGTATGATTACCCTGCCTGTGACAGCAACATTAACGCTGAAACCATCATTGGCTCTGTGCGGGTAGGTGATGCCTTGATTCTCAGTTCTATCTTGAAACTTATTTTTGGCTGTCTCCTAAACTGCATAACCTCAAAGATATTACTGGTTCTAATTTACCCCACAGAAATGAATTTTTTGCTGTTTGTCATCTTCTCTGCTTGTCTGCCTGCTTTATCTCAACAGATATTTATTGAGAGCACTTACCATGTGTTAGGAGCTTCCTGGAGGGAGTGACGTTTAGGTTGTGACCTGAGGGATGAGCAGGAATTAGCAAATATACCTCAGTGAGAAATTATATTTAGCTATGATTGTGGCAGGCATGAAGCATTGCAAGGCTGAATATGCTTGCTTACCTTCAGTAAATCAGTACAAAGAGTGCCAGTTGATATAGGCAAATTTGCATTATGGGATTTTATGATAAATCAGATTCCAATGAGCTGTAGACTGAATGGAGGCACTGATTTGGAGACTAAGATACGGGTTATTCTTTGAGCTGCTTCAGGACCAAAATGAGGTCCGATTGTGATGTGAAGTGTGGTCACATGGTGATTTGGTGGTTGGTTTAATGGTAGTACAGAGAAGCTTTGGTCTAGCATGACTCTAGTCAGATTTCTCCAATCTGTGGGCCCAGCCTAACCTGCCAAGTTAAATGAGTGAAGAAATGAAAGGCAGTTGTAGAAGTTGAAGCAATAACATGGGTAGATCTGCAAATGCAGAGTGGGAAGAGGATGTTTAGGCAAGAGCACGATGGTGAGAATGAGCAGGGCTGTGATAAGCCAAGCTCGACTAGTGATGGCCATTTTGAAGAGTATTGAGCACTCAGGAGGTAAAATGGGGTCAGATTTTAGAAGGCATCGAAAATCACTTTAAGTAATCTGAGCTTCCCATGGTGGGGAGCCATTATAGACTATTGAGCAGAGAGCATGCTTAGAGAAATTTTTGTGGGGAAATTTGGCATGGCTGAATAGAATGCCCTGGAAAAGCAAGCAACATGGGGTATAGATATGCTATGCCATGTCTGTGCCTCTTAAGCTTGGAAAAGTAATGTTTAGGTAAGGATACATACTTAAATGTTTTTTAATCATAGCTCTCGTGGAGCATTTCTTGGCTCTTTTGGTTATTTCTTCCTATCCACCCATCTTTCCTAAATACAGGTAGTAGCTTTAGGCCCAGATGAAGTTATACCTAAGGATCTGAAAAATGAGAAGACACTCTTTGTGAAACTATCTTGGAATGAGAAGATGTTCAGACCACTATCTCCAGAACTATTTGCAGAATTGGATAAGCTACAAGAAAGCAGTCCTACATGCCAGAAACCCATAAGAGCCAAGACTAAGAGCATAGAAAGCCCTTCTTGGACCACAGCAGAGCATGCAGTCAAAAGGATTGAGTCAAGGCATTCCACCTCCAAATCACACCAAACTCCTACCCATCCTGTCACCCCAAGGGCAAGGAAGAGGCTAGAGCTTATCAGTAAGTGTGGAATGGGTCACAGTGGGCAATATTGAGGCTAAAGTAATATGATAAAATATTAATTCATGCTACAGTATTAAGTTAGTGAAGGGGCGGGCCAGGTACTGATTAGATATGTTGAAATGTACATGACATAAAATTTACTTTTTTAATTATTTTTAACTGCACAGTTTAGTGCCATTAAGTATATTTATTTACTTATACATTTATATATATTTGTTTATATATTTATATATATATTTACATTGTCGCACAACCTCATCATCATCTTCTAACCATTAAACAATAACTCCCCATTCCCTTATCTTCTGGTAGCCACCATTCTACTTTCTGTCTCTGAATTTGACCACTCAGAGTACCTCTTATAAGTGGAATCATACAGTGTTGTCCTTTTCTGACTGGCTTATTTAAGTTAGCATAATGTCCTCAAGGTTCATCCATGTTATATAATGTGTCAAAGTTTGTCTTTTTAAGGAGGAATATCCCATTGTATGTATATACATTTTGTTTATCCATTCATCTATTTATCATAGTTTATTTGTGTAGCTTCTACCTTTTCGCTATTGTGCCTAATGCTGTTATGAATACAGGTATACAAATAACTGCTCAAGTCCTTTTATTTTGGACATATACCCAGAAGTGGAATTGCTGGATCATATGGTGATTCTAGTTTTAGTTTTCTGAGGAACCACCATACTGTGCACCATTTTACATTCTCACCAACAGTGCACAAGGGTTCCAATTTCTCCACCTCCTCCCAACACTGGTTATTTTTTGTTTTTGATAGTAGCCATCCTCAAAGTTGTGAGATTGATGTTTTTCTCTATGATTATGATTTATATTTATATTTCATACAACTCTTGAAATCATACTGATACTTCTAGTCTATAGACCATAAGGCTCTTCCCTTCTTTCCCATAATCCATAATTATATCTCCCTTCTTCAGGAAGAAGAGCCCTGGTTCACAGGAGCAAGCCTGATATACACAAAAGAGTTTCATGATAGCTATACCAATGCTACTACCAGCAGTAAACTTACCAAGTAAAGTTTAAAATTTATTTGTAGTGCTTTATGCCTTTAGAATATGTTCCATTGAGGAAGTAAAGTTACTTTAATTTTTTTCTTCTGATGGTTATATTATTGGTGATATACAGTTAGGTTCTTTTATTTCTGTTAATTTTTAGGGCTTTTCCCATCTTTGATTTTTTAGACATGTGAAATATTAACATAGTTAAAGAGTCAAAACTATTTAAAACAAGTGTAGTTAGAGAAGCATATTCTTTTCTTTACCCTTGCATCCTGTTTCTAGCATCTTTTATAGATAATCAATTTGATTAGTTTTTGGTTAATCTTTCCTGTGTTTTTTGCAAAAAATCAACAGATATATACATAAACACACGTGCACACACATACATACATACAAACATGCATATAATTTTATTTTCTTATTCAGTAGTATTCAGTTGGGTAGCATGCTGTATATATTCTTTTTCCTGTCTTACTCTTTTCACTTACAATGTATCTGAAATCCACTCTGGCTATTCTGAGAGCTCATCCTGATACGCGTCATTCATCAGTCCTTTTGAATTTTTTGTTTATATGCCAAGTTCATTGGGTATAAATTATGTGTATTCTTGATAGCTCTTTATTATGTTTTTAGAAGCTGAACATAAATATATAAAACATTTGGAAAATGCAGAAAAATTATTAAAGAAATACTCTGTAATATCACCATTTGGAAATAATTGCAGTATTTTTTGACTGTTGATTTTGTAGGACGTTGAAAGTTAGGGTAAGAAATTGACACAGTTAAATAATTAGAAGAGAGAAGATACGATGAAATTTTGGATGAATTGTTTTTGACAGATGGGAAAATAAGGTATAAAGGAGACTAGGATATTGGGACATTTTTATGTTAATCAAGACCTGAGTTTTCTTCATTTTTACCAAAAAAAAATTTAATAAATTTAATAATTTTAGCTTCATAGTCAAAGACCTCTATGATTTGGTCTTAGATAACATTTTAAAGTCAGGATTATAGAGATATAATTTATATACAGCAAAATATCCCTTTTTAGTGTATAGTTCTATAAGTTATTATAAACACATAGAGTTGTATAACTACCATTATAATCAAGATATAGGACAATTTCATCACCCCAGAATTCTCTTGTATACCTTTGTAATCAACCAGCCCTTCCGTTCACTCCTAGCCCTGGGTAGGCACTGATCTGTTTTCTGTCTCTATCGTTATGCCTTTTCCAGAAGAGCATGTAAATGGACTCATACTGTATGTAGCTTTTGAGTCTGACTCCTTTGACTTAGCGTAATATATCTGAGATTCATCCATGTTGTTGAATGTATCAGTAATTTGTTTCTTTTTTATTGCTATGTAGTATTCCATTATGTGGATTTATCATAGTTTATCTACTCCCAGTTTAAGGATATTTGTGCTGTTCCTAGTTTTTAGTGATTATAAGGAAAACCACCGTAAACATTCATATGCAGGTACTTGGTGACTCTTCTTATCTGAAGCTACTCCCCACATACCATGTGCTGTGACTAAAGTGAACTCCTCTATGCCCATGCTTTCCTGCCTCATTGCCTTAGCTCACATCAATCTCATTTATATTTTGCACATATCCCTCTCCTTTCCTTTTCAACTCTGTTGAAATTTTGCCTTTCTTTCAAGCTCTAGCTCAGAAACCATCTTTATTAGCATGTAAGTGTTTTAGGACATTATTTTACTTCATATTATAGACATCCATGTATAGTATCTTCTCTGATAGACTAGAGTGTCCTGTGGTTGGGGACCAGGTCTCATTGAGCTTTTGTTTCCTCCAAGCACCTAGCTCATACTTTGCCATTTTAACAGTTCAATAGATATCTGTAAATGAATGGCTGGGTTCTTGGCGCCCGTGGTCTTGGTGAGGAGAGGAGCAAATCCAAATATGGTTCTGTGTATTCACTGAACCCAGCTGATTGCCCTGAGGGTTCCACCTTCTCTCTATTGGTAGATATAATATGGGTTAAGAAAAATCTAGGTCTTGGTGTTACTCAATAGAGCCATCGGTATAAATGTTTTCAAATGCTATTGAATGGGAGCTGAGGTTGTGCGGTATTACCTTTGGTTGTATACCGCTGTTCTGGTAGATTACTTCAGAGAAACATGATTGAACATTTATCTATAAAAGCTGACTTAATAGCTGATTTATCATTTTAAGTAGGAAAATCATCCGTGGAATTTAGGAGAGAGACTAAAAATAATTTAGCTACCTTTTGTGGGGGAAAAAAGCATGAAATAGTTCAAAATATGGATAACTCATGTCTTTGTATAACTTCAGTGGATGAATTTAGCTATAATGACATTGGGAGTGTTTATAGTGCTGGTTATAAAATTCACATGTGGTGGTGATTTTTTTTCCTGGGCTTAGGTTCTCCTAGGACACCTAATGCTAAGATTACCCAGCAGACTTCGTGGGTTTCTTTGGATTCTCCCAGGAGAACTAAACAAAAAGTGGCCTTCTCTGAGGTTAGCTCACCTTCTAAGAAGTCTCGGCCTGGTGGACTTCAGACCTTGTCTCTGGCTCTGAAAGCCCCAGAGAAAACTGGAGAGATTCAAAACTCTTGTGCTGAAGAGGACAAGAAAGCTTCACGTGAATGTCACATGATTCTGAGAACTCGAGTCTCAGCTTTGAAATTAGAGATTAGTGAAGAAAGAAGACTTACCCCTTTCCGGAAGGGGAAAAGATCCTCAGTGGTGCCTTCTGTGGTTCTGAAACCAGAAAAGATCAAAAAGAGGTGACCAGGATATTACTCTGCCTCCCATAGAGCAAATCGTGATCCTTCATATGATATGAAATGTGTGGGTTACAAATCTGAATGTGTCACAGAATTAATGAGCTTTTCCAAAATACAGGTTTCTGAGATTCTTCCCAGGCATAATGAATCAAACTCCAAGTGTTTGGGCCCAGGAATCTGCATTTTTGAAATGCTCTTTGGGTGATTCTGGTATACCCAGCTATCCTTTGGAGATCACTGCTCCAGAAGATAATTTCCCAAACCTGAATTGCTTCACATTTGTGGATCTCATTATTTGCTGTGGCACTTTGCCATGTTTTAATAGTCATTTTTTAATTTTTTTTATAAAATGGAAACCATTCTCAAATACTTTAGTATAAGTAGATAACACATCTAGAACAAAGTTTGCAGTTTGACTCTAGACAGTGTTTGTAAATAATGGGCTGCACAAATAACGTGAGAAGCCAAAAATTACACATTTTGGTGTTTCCTGCTCAGAAATTCCAGCACCCAGTTCAATAGTTTAGATTGATAAATGCTTTGTACTTAAAATATATCTGCATTTTTGCTAACCTTGAGCCTGAGTGGACAGTGAATTCATAGAAGCATCAGAAACAAAAGAGGACAAGAAACTCTGCCTGGGATCAGTATATTCTGATCTCTAGTCGGGGAGGCGGTGAGTCAGATTTAATTGATAAGCTTTAAGCAAACTTTGATCTCTGGGTCTGAATAAAACTTAAATTATAAACTTTTTAGCAAAGTGTAATTAGCTCCTTCCAAAGTAGCTGTAAAATAATAGGAGCCAGTCAGGCCACATGACCATCTTCTGGTGCCTGCACTGATCCCTAGTGCCAAAACTGCTTTCCATAACCTTGCTATGATATCTTGCAGGGAAGCAAAAGAACCAGAAGCTCAGGATGAAGCTACCTCTACTTCTCATCATATCCGCAGAAAGAGTTCTCTCTTGACTTTGAAACGGATTAGGCAGCAGCTTCGGTAAGAGTGTGCTTTGGCAGGCAGGAAAGTTCTTATCACTGCCATCTATGATATCTATAATTTTATTTCTTAAAGCCTCTTATAGTTCTTGTTTGCTCTTTGCTCTACCATTGAAATTCATCCTTTACCTCGTATGTCTGGAATTATGTTAGTTTCACATAAATGTCATTGTCTGAAAGGGGCAAGAAACACTGCCCTGGGCTTAGGTGGCTCCCAGGGCCCCATCTTCATTACTAGCAAGACTGTTAGTGGGGTGCCTAAAAGCATGAACTTTGATTTTGGTAGACTTGGATTTGAAATTGAGCTTTGTCATTTACTATCTGTGTAAGCTTGGGAAGTTCTCTTAACCTTTCTAAGCCTCGATTCCCTCATCTATAAAATGAGAATAATAATATAGTCACAAAATAATATAAAGCTCTTAGCAGAGCAAAGAAGTGGACTCTGCAACACCTCTAATCCACACTGACCTGTTAGGGAGCTTCTTATTTAGACTTCAAACACTGAATATCTGAAAATAAGTTGTCCCACCATTCAGGTTTTTAGGTAATAGTGAAGATAACCAAGAAGAAGAAGAGTTTCTTCCAGCAGCAGAAATTTCAGACTCTAACAGTAAGGAGGAAGAGACTTCCGTGCCACGCCTTCCAAGGAGGACACGAGGTTGCGTGTCCAGAAACCTTCAGTCTTCTGTGACGTTGCCTTTAAAGATCCCCACCAGGACACCAAAGAAAACTGTAAGGTTCTTTCAGGTTTATTTTCCAGTGAAGCATCCTTCTCTTAATTTAAAAATTGTGATGGCTGGGATCACACTTTTAGTAATAGCTGGATTCTGAGCACAGGTTTGTGGTAGTCAAAGCTATTACATTTGGAACATTCATGTAGAAAGGATCTATGTGAACCCTGGCGCTGAAAATGAATCCAGTAGACAGTGATTTTTGAGTTCAAGTTCCTTTTAAGACACAGAACCAAATGGCCAAGAGCCAAATTTTCAGAAGGAATGACAAAAACTGGTGCCTCATCTTTGCATTTCTCACAAAATTCAGTAGAGTGCTTCGTGCATAATCAGTGCTTAGTGGGCATTGAATTCAAGGCTGCTGAGCCATGTTGTTGGTTTTGTTGTGTCACTTGATACACCTGAGAAACAGAGAGCACTACTCAGGTACTGGTAATGAACTGTGTGATGGTAAGGTGGAAGAGATAAATGGACTGCTTCCTGTTTAACGTTAATATGTTGAAGGCTATTAAGAGGGTCTTGCCATGTTCAGATGTGTGTGAGAAATGTGTAAGCACAGTTAAATTGGCTTCATTATCACATGACTTCTCAAGGCCATTTATTAATTTATTAATGTTATTGTGACCTTCAAATAGAGCATTAGAGTATGAATCTTTGACCAGGAAACTTTTCATGGAGCATAGTGTTCTTTGGAACACAATTTAGAAATGCCTATTTAGGAGACTTTTTCTAAAGCTGATTTCCATTTTTCCATATCAAGAAAAATGTGATTAGGCTTAGATTGAAGTCAAAGAAAGACCTCTAGGGAAGGAAATCCAATAGATCACTTTTGGACTTAGGCAGTGTTACCTGGAGTTATTATGCAAATAACTCACCTAAGTTCTGGTATGATATGCATCTCCTGGGTCCATCCAGAAGAAAAGATACTGGGTATGAGGCCATCTTTAGCATATTAAAAAAGGTCAGAAGTCCACCAAGTTTTTGATAATTTTCAGGAAGATTTTGTTATTCCTTTCCTCTTTTTGCCAGAGTTAATAGACGTTAAACTGTTAAACGGGGCCTAAGTGCTTTCTGCCTGAGGAAGAGGTGGAGAGGTTATCACTATGTAGCCTGGCAGAAAGCAGAGAGTAGGTAATTGAAATGCCCCCCACAAAAGGAAGTGCTTTGTGGAAACACCAGGAAGATGAAGGGGTAGCAGGCCGCTCTAGTGAGCCAGGAGCAAGGAAAACGAGAATAGTGCTGTTAGCCTAGACTGAGTGGTGACTGTGGGTTTTAGAGTGGAAAGATCTGGTGAGGTTTCTCTAAGTACTGTGTTGTGGATTGTGGAAGTACTAAGATGGTAAAGTTTGACCATATTTTCAAACAAATCTAGAGGAGGATCCTCTGAATCAAACCCAGTTTATGTCTCCTACTCTACCCTATATTTGGGCAGAGAAGTTAAGATTTCTTAATTTCTTGTGTTTCTTTCAAGGTAATATTTTATTTTTAAATAGTATTTGATCCATACTTTCATTCATTCTTCCCTCAGGTTGATACTGCTTTCAAATTCAAATACTGTGTATAAATTAGAAAAAAAAATTGTGTTAGACTATGAACAAAGTGTATGTGTGATGTGAGGAGAGAGTGAGCAAGAATCATGGTACTTTCTACATAAAGAAACTAAGGCATTTAGCACCACTCTTTTTAGCAGGTCGTTAGGAATCAGATTTACTAATGTTTCCTGGATAATGTTTTGCTTTCTTTTTCCTCTAAACATATTCTCTTTTTCTGAATACAGCCCAAGCCTAGAATGCCACATCGTGCCACTCCCCAGATCCGCAGCCGAAACCTGGCTGCCCAGGAGCCGGCCAACGTGCTGGAGGAGGCTCGGCTGAGGTAACGCTGCTCGTGGGCCCCTTTTAGATAAGGAGAAAAGGGCTTCTGCTTTCATTCACATAAAATAGGAGTAAATGATATTAAAATGAAATGAATGTGTGTGCTTATAGAGAAAGACCTCTCAAGCAGTGTCTGGATGAGCTAATGCAGACAGGTTCTAGAAGGAGTAATCTTTCATTCTATTGCCATCATTTTCTCAGGCATGGAAGATGATTAGTCAGGACACTGCTTCTCAGTTATGGTACTGTTAGAACAAATGGGGACTTTTTCAGAATACGTAAGACTAGATCCTGTCAGAAATCAATTGAATCAGAACCTGTTATGGGATGAGGTCCAACCAGGTGATTTGGTTTGGAAAGCTTCCCAGGTGAAATGTACCCTTGGTTAGAACCACTGAGTTCGGTGATTTGGGTGGAGAAAAGGATTATAAGGCCACGTGAAGGATTTGAGAATGAAGGCGTACCCTTGGTTTTGTGATTAAATTTTCTTATAGAAACAAGAAAAGTCTTTTTACTCTGTTTTTAAGATGGTGAAATCCTTTTAAAGTCCTCCTCTTCCTTTATTTAGGCTGCATGTTTCTGCTGTACCTGAGTCTCTTCCCTGTCGGGAACAGGAATTCCAAGACATCTACAACTTCGTGGAAAGCAAACTGCTTGACCATACTGGAGGGTGAGTCAGACTGAGGCAGGCAGAGCGGTCAGGGGAGAAGGCCCTTGCTAGTGTACCACCTTGGTGTCAGGAAAGCAGGTAAACTTGTTGCTATACCTAAAACTGCTAAAGCAGCTTTTGTTGTCAAAATAATTTTATAAGAATTATGTATTTCAGAGAAAAGTGGAATTGGCCTTCTTTGGGTAGGTAGTTTCCATACTGCATTGCTTATAGAATGAATGATTCTATATAAACAGGTTCTGCTCTGACCAGCTTCCAAGGGTGGGCCTTTCTATCCCCACCTCCCCATTTCAGGGGTCTTTGTCCTTCCTTCAGGACATATTCGCACACTACTAAACTGGTGATAGTGTGACGCAGCTGGCAAGACCTAGCCCATGGATCTTCTCTTCTTGCCTAGGTGCATGTACATCTCTGGAGTCCCTGGGACAGGGAAGACTGCCACTGTGCATGAGGTGATACACTGCCTTCAGAAGGCAGCCCAAACAAATGATGTTCCTCCCTTTAAATATGTTGAAGTCAATGGCATGAAGTTGACGGAGCCGCGCCAAGTCTACGTGCAAATCTGGAAGGTGAGGGAAAGGTTTACTTAATTTTGTGCCTATGACATGTTTTTAGCATGCCAGGCATTCTCCTGAGTATAGAGGTAGGTAGCAAGGGCAAGGAAGGCAGAATTTCTACCCACAAGGACTCTAAAGCCTTGGAGCTTGATATGAATTATTGGAAGCCAGTATTTAACCAACATGTTGGAAACCATTTACACACAGGAGGCATGTGGCAAACAATAGAAAAGGGATTAGAGGTAGACCAGAGTTTGAACCTCACTCTTTGATTCATTAGCTGTTATCTTGTAAAAAAATAATGTCCAGTTATAAATAGAGTCACGCAGTAATGATTTTGGATGGGCTTCTGGGACCAGTCTGTGGTTCATTTGCATTTCAATCACACAGATGCTTTATTGGTACCTTCTCTTCTTCTAGGTTAAAGTTAAGCTAGAGTGGAAAGCAGAGTATAAGATACTGCAGTCCTCAGACTAAATAGCTTCCTCTACTTTCAAATTTAACTTTAATCCCAGGACAGTAAAGTCCTTACAGTTTGCTATACTTATTTTCCCCCAATGCAGAAGCTGACAGGCCAAAAGACAACAGCTAACCATGCAGCAGAACTGCTGGCAAAGCGATTTTGCACCCAAGGATCCTCTCAGGAAACCACTGTGCTGCTTGTGGATGAGGTAAGGAGGTGCCCACAGGAGGACTGGAGAAGAAGTGGCGTGGTTCTTGATTGGGATGTTCTGGGAGCAAATACTGAGTGGGAGGGAAGTTGTCCTGACTCCCTTCTTCATTCACCTGAGCCTATTCTCTGGCGGCAAGACATATGTCCTTTGACTTCTTTGCTACTTTGGTGGTGTGACCTGAGAAGCGCATGCAGCTAAAGCAGGGGTAACAGGTCTTCACTGAGGCCCTGGCTTCGTCTCTGGTTTATGTTGTATTTCCCTGGCAGCTCGACCTTCTCTGGACTCAGAAACAAGACGTAATGTACAATCTCTTTGACTGGCCCACTCACAAGGACGCCCGGCTTGTGGTCCTGACCATTGCCAACACCATGGACCTGCCAGAGCGCATAATGATGAACCGGGTATCAAGCCGACTGGTAGGTCCTAAGGCCAATCCAAGCTGTTCTTACAAATCCATAAGCTGGGCCAAGGAGTTCTGCACAAATGAATACATAGGAAACAAAAGTAAATGAGAAAAGTAAGAAATGTGGTTTTTGAAATTCTGATCATTTTAAATTGGAATGAAATGTCACTATTGCATGATTTGTTACAAACATGTCTTAGTGTTCTGCTATATGTGCAGTCTTAAAACTGCAGAGTCCTGGAGGTTTAATTATTAAAAAAAATAATTTAGCACTTACCCTTGCTAGGCAGTGTGAGATGCATAGAGTATAGCAGTGAAACCAGGCAGTCGCCTTTGTGGAGCTGTGGTTCAGCTGGAAGGACAGCACCAGGTACTGAAAAGCATGATAAGTGAAGCCAGGAGCTGTGCCCGTAGAGATGACAGAGCTGAAGATCCTCCCACCCACTCTAATTAGAGCACCTCTGCTTCTATCTACTTCTAAATGATTCTGTTAGAATAAAAGGATCTTTTAAACTAAATGAAAAGTAGTTGAGAACTAATGCCCAACAGGATACCACTGGCCATTGTCAGTAACGAAGAGCTGGAAGCAGAGCAGTGGTAGTTCCAGCCCGAAATCTGTAATTTGTTATATGGAACTTGGAAATCGGGTTTGAGGACTAGATGGTGGCTTTCCACCAAGGCTATCAGGGCAATCAATGAACTTTTTCCTCTGTCATCTTGGCTCCCCAGGGACTCACCAGGATGTCTTTCCAGCCCTATACTCACAGCCAACTGCAGCAGATCCTGGTGTCCCGACTCAAACATTTAAAGGCCTTTGAGGATGATGCCATCCAGTTGGTAGCCAGGAAGGTAAGTCACCCTCAGGCAGCTCCTAGCCGTACCTACAAACCAGGCGGCAAGTCTTTGCTGAGCACCTGTTGGTGTGAGGTCCTGTGCTAGGTGCTCTGAGGATGAAGAGAAATTTAGGAAGTCTTATAAAAACATACAAAAAATAGAAACAAAGTTCTGAAAAATTTCTTAACCTTCTTATTGCATAATTAATTAGAAGGCTATGACTATAGTGGGCTTATATACAAATGAAGATTAATTGATTCAGGCAGTAGGCAATTTTGTATAATGAAAAAGGCAGGGTAGTTAGACAAACCTGGTTTGAATTCTGGCTCTAACACTTAAGAGGCATGTGGATGGTTATAGGAAAGTTATTTTAAAACTTCCTAAGCCTAAGTTTTCTTCTCTGAAAAATGGGAATAATACTAGCTACCTCTTAGAGTCATTGTGAGAATTAAATTCAGTCACGTCTGTAATGTGCCTAGCAAGGTACACGTGTCTCCACAGTAGGTATAAAGTTTGGAATACCTACATCCATCAGGCGCACTGGGAAAATGCCAGCCAAAATTCCACTAAGACTAGTCTCCAAGGGTGCTGAGGAACAAAGTGGGTTAAATATCTGCTTCAAGCTGAATGTAAGAAACCACACATCCACAATATTTCAGCACTTAAAAGAATTATAAATGTATTTCAAGTGTCTTGCCCAAAACCATGTGAACTCTGAATGCCTATAGCAGCAGCACTTGTAACACCTGCTCAGAGCTGGCTACTTAGTGCATTAGGTACTGGGGTCAGGTGAGCCAGGTATGATGCTTGTCTTTGCTTTCTAGAAGAGAAATCCTCAAAGTTACCATCTAACCCTCCTCTTGGGTAGTTTTTCACTTCTGCTATCATGCAATTTCTAAATTTCTTTTTTTCTCTGAATGGTCCTTTGTTATGCCATCCTGTTTATTTGAGGTTGTCATCTCCCTTTTCCTCCAAGATGCTTTTTTCTGTTGGTTTATCTTGCATTTTTACTTTCCTCACATGTCTTGGTTGTCCACTCAGGTGTAAGAGTGGAGATGACAAAACTTATTGGGAGCTCTGAGCACGAGTGAGGCTTGTTCACCAGGACCTTCACCAGGTTAATCTGAGTGGGTCAGTTTCCATATCTTCAGCTCTTCCCCATTGGTCAGATTTCCCAGAGTATGCTTGCTGGGGGAAGTTTCTTGGGAGTGGGAGTGTGGGCTGGAGTCAGAGAGGGTGGAGGTCTTCAAATTCATCCTGCAAATAGTAGCTGTTAGCGTTTAGTAAGGGACATCCCCTCCACTGCAACAATACTCGTGTTGTTGCACTATTGCCCTTGTCTCACCAAAAGCAGCCATGCATAGTAGGTAAAAGAATACACATAACTGTGTTCAAATAAAACTTTATAAAAACCTGTGGCAGGCCATAGTTTGCTAATTCCAGATCCAGGGCATCAGTTTCTTAACTTTCAACCACTCCTCCTTATTTTAGCTAAACTTTCCCCTTTACCTCCAGTTCCAATACCATTAACCCTGAGCATTTAAAGTTTGTGTGTGTGTGTGTAATTTAGTGTAATTTAGATTTGTTCCTGGATTCCTCATTACTGCTGTAGGAATTGGCTTTCTTCAGCCTGCTAAGTCAACCACTACTCTGCCACCTCTGTCCAACTTGCAGAATTATATTGTTTACTCCTTTTGCTTCCCTTCCTTTTAGGGCTCATGGTCTTTTAATAACATATCAGAAGGCATCAAATTTGGATGCTGTTTTTACCTAAAACTCCTGACTGTAATTTCAAACTTCTCTTTAATTTCTTTACATATAAAGAAACATACCTATTTTGTATTCTGTATCTTATAATTACAATATCTGAAGTCTTTGTGAGTTCAATTCTATTGATTGCTGGTTCCCATGTTATTGTATCTTGGTTATTTTTTCTTTTTTGCTGTATGTGCTCGCTTTCCTTAGAGCTTTATCTGAGAATTAATTGAAACCTGGGTTGAAGTTGAGTTCATTCAGATTTTGATTTTGCTTCTGTCAGTTACTGAGGGGCACTATCAACTGGGGCCATTTTAAAAGAAAGTTCTCCACTTGAGGCTTTTAGGAGACACAACATAAATCTGGGCTACAGATCCATGTGAGGGCTTGTAGTTGCAAAGATTGAGGTTTTTTGTTTGTTTGTTTGTTTAAAACCTTACACCACCTAGCACCAAGGTCAAAATAGGCCATTTTTGCCATCTCTTCTGCATGATGGGTCTCTCATTCACCTTTACCCATTGAGGTCAGGTCCTTAGTTTATGCAAGGTCTTCTCTTAGATTCCATGTTGGGTGGACCCCAGATTTTTCTTTTCTCTCCTTCATCACAGCAGGAAGGTGCTTATGGTCACCAAGGTTCACAGATACTCTTAGGATTAGGACTGTTTTGGGTGGGTTTTTTTGCCTCCCAGTGTCCCCTGTCCACTTTA
>NW_011888951.1:3959143-3966274 GCF_000151845.1 Pteropus vampyrus
GTTTACTCCTTTTGCTTCCCTTCCTTTTAGGGCTCATGGTCTTTTAATAACATATCAGAAGGCATCAAATTTGGATGCTGTTTTTACCTAAAACTCCTGACTGTAATTTCAAACTTCTCTTTAATTTCTTTACATATAAAGAAACATACCTATTTTGTATTCTGTATCTTATAATTACAATATCTGAAGTCTTTGTGAGTTCAATTCTATTGATTGCTGGTTCCCATGTTATTGTATCTTGGTTATTTTTTCTTTTTTGCTGTATGTGCTCGCTTTCCTTAGAGCTTTATCTGAGAATTAATTGAAACCTGGGTTGAAGTTGAGTTCATTCAGATTTTGATTTTGCTTCTGTCAGTTACTGAGGGGCACTATCAACTGGGGCCATTTTAAAAGAAAGTTCTCCACTTGAGGCTTTTAGGAGACACAACATAAATCTGGGCTACAGATCCATGTGAGGGCTTGTAGTTGCAAAGATTGAGGTTTTTTGTTTGTTTGTTTGTTTAAAACCTTACACCACCTAGCACCAAGGTCAAAATAGGCCATTTTTGCCATCTCTTCTGCATGATGGGTCTCTCATTCACCTTTACCCATTGAGGTCAGGTCCTTAGTTTATGCAAGGTCTTCTCTTAGATTCCATGTTGGGTGGACCCCAGATTTTTCTTTTCTCTCCTTCATCACAGCAGGAAGGTGCTTATGGTCACCAAGGTTCACAGATACTCTTAGGATTAGGACTGTTTTGGGTGGGTTTTTTTGCCTCCCAGTGTCCCCTGTCCACTTTATTTTTAGGCTTCTGCAGCATCTCTTGAGTACACACTGTTAACACGGTACTGCTTCACAGGCAGTGGTGATGGTGATTGGAGGAAAAAAGTGATAGGGTGGAAACATCATGGGACATCCTTACCAGTTGGATGCAGGAGATTAGAGGAAGAGAAGACTATAATCTGATACTCATGTTTCTGTCTTAGGATATTGGAAAAGCGATTTTTGCTTTGAATATCTTAAATTTAAATTCTGAAAACAAATATGTACAAAACATTTAAAAACTCCTGTAATCCCACTTCCCAGAAATGACTGTCTTTGTGTGTTGTATGTCTATATGTATATATGCCTATACAATTTGCTTTTTTAAACCTAATGTAGCAGGAATTTTAGAAGGAAATAATCATATTGGCATGTCATCAGGCAGGATGTTGTCTCCTGTGATGGTTATCAGGCCAATGGTGGGGATTGCTAGAAAGTACTGGGAATAAAGAAACCAAGAGATCTTGTAGACCATGGATTACAAGGATTACAAGGATTACAAGGTAGTCCAAGGATTACCTTAGTGAAATTTAAAATGCAAGTGGCCTGAGTCATCTTGGGGAGAGTATAAGATTCTCCGGGAAGAGAGCCCAGGAGCCAGCTGCTCAGCCTCTGTGCACATGGAAAGGAAGGAGCAATAGTGAAGCTACTGGCAATGTGGATTGGTCTGATTAATCTAACCACAGATGCTTCTGGGTCCTCCAGATTTGTGGCTTCCTTCCCTGTTGATTCTGGTTGTTTAGTTATTGACCCGGTGGTATCCAAAATTCACCACATGCTGTGAGGGAGGCTCAAACTGTGGCTTTATCTCCAAAATAGGCTCTGCCTTAACCTCTTGGCTTTGGCTGGCTGCTTATGGGGGCATATTCCTCTCTTCATGCAAGGAATGAGAACCTTGTGTTTTCAGACAGTTCAATATGATCTTGGGCCATTAGATTTCATTTTCCTAATATTAAATAAAGCTGAGAATTTCTGCCTTTTCTACTGTGGCATTATCTGTAAAACTGAGACAGAGATTTGGACTCAGGGAAGAGTCCTAGGCACAGTAGACAGTTACATGCTACAGGACAGTGTTTTGGTCAGTAACAGACCACATACACAACAGTGGTCCCATAAGATTACAATGGGGCTGAAAAATCCGTATCACCTAGCAATGTCCTATCCATCATGAGACCATAGCACAATGCAGTACTCACTTGTTTATGGTGAAGCTGGTGTAAACAAACCTACTGTGCTGCCAATCATATAAAAGTATAGCAAGTACTATTATGTATAGTACACAATACTTGGTAATGGTAATGAGACTTCTTGATTTATGTATTTACTATACATTTTATCGTTATTTTAGAGATGTGTAGTAGGCTATACCATCTAGGTTTGTGTAAGTACACTCTGTGATGTTCACACAGGGACAAAATTGCCTAATGACACATATCTCAGAATGTATCCTCCTCGCTACGTGAGGCATGACTGTGATCATTTATAGCTGAGCCTCCACCAGGTTCCCAGCCAGGGCTAAGTATTTACTTTCAGGCTTAAGTCCATCCTCGGCACCACCTTTCCTTTTTAACTGAACACAGAATCTGTTGGTTTTCTCCTGAGTTGAGATGGCAAGGGGACCTCAAGGAATAAAATGTTCCCCCATGTAGGTAGCAGCCCTCTCTGGAGATGCACGACGCTGCCTGGACATTTGTAGGCGTGCCACGGAGATCTGTGAGTTCTCCTGCCAGAAGCCTGACTCCCCTGGCCTGGTCACTGTAGCTCACTTACTGGAAGCTGTGGATGAAATGTTTTCATCGTCATACATCACTGCCATCAAGTAAGACGCTGCTGCTTCTTGACCCTGAACATCCACTAGAGAGGGCTACAGTCTGAGAAGGCTGTGAAGCGTGTTTCCCTTTTGAAGTTTTTACATTTAACCTGCATTTTCTGAAGATGCTGTCTTTTTTCTTAAGGGGCATAGTCTCGTCAGGGAGACATAAATATAAACCCAGTATAATATTTTGAGATTTGGGGGGATAGGGGGAGGATTCTTGCTGCATAGTATAGGAAAAAGTAATCCCCAGTTTTCCCCCCTCTTCTCTTAAGATGCAGAAAAGCTTTTATGGCTTTCTTCTAAGCTGTTGGTGTAGCCACTTACAAGTACTCACATCTCTTCCTTTTCTTTAAGAAATTCCTCTGTTCTGGAGCAGAGCTTCTTGAGAGCCATCCTTGCAGAGTTCCGTCGTTCCGGACTGGAGGAAGCAACATTTCAGCAGGTGATTGATCTCCTTTTTTCAGATCCTTCCAGATTTTGGTCTGATGCTTTTAAAATACGGATAACACTGTGTCGATCACTGTGTAACAGTTTCTTTATTATGTGCCACCCTGATAATGCTAAAGAATATCAGGTAAACACCTATTTTCACGTGATATTTTATTGAGTTGTGTGAGAAGAGACCTTTAGTAACTGGTTTCTGCATATTAGATTGAAGGTTTACTGTGTGCCAGATCCTGTTCTAGGAGTGGGAGATTCAGAAATAAACAAGTCAAATGTTACTGCCCTAATACAGCCTATGGTATAGTAGGGGCAAGGTTTTCAGAATGAGCTATGTTTAAAAACATGAAGATCAATCCAAACATTGTGAAGCACTTTTCATTATATCAAGTTAAAGGAAGCATTAGGACCCGTGCCTGAGTGGTTTATTTAAAACTGGTTTTCATAGGCGATGGGCTGTCTTGTTAAAGGTGTTTGAGTCTGTACCTGGGAGTGTGTATGTCTGTGTACATGTATGAGTATGTTTTAGATAGAGCAGTCAAGAAAACATTTCCTTCCAACTACTTCTTCCTTTCAGCTTTTCTTTACTTCTTTAAATTCCTTTTAAACATTTAGTTGCTGTTGACGTTTTGTCTATTATTTTCCTTGTAGAGCCCAAGACAGCTCCTCTATAGACAGTGACTGTCATCTTAGTTTGTGAACATCCTAAACATCTACAATATGCCATTAACTGTGATAGGAGCCAGGAACTAGTCTTGTTGGGGGTTGGGGGTGGGAGATAGACTTATAAAGATTTAGAACAGAAAGTGATTAGGAAATGCTACAGACCTGCCTGACCTACTTGGGGCTTTGGGGTAGGAATCTATGTTTCTAGCTACCCTCTTTCCTCCCTTTATTCCGTATTCTCTCTGGGCTTTGATTTTCCAAGGGTCATGCCTTGGCACTTGTCCACTATATCTGCTAAGGAAAATGCCTTCTAGCAAAATTTGACTTGAATCACAATCTCAGTTGTGGAACTCTCAGTCCCTGTGTAACGGTCACAATTACTAGACATTTTATATCCATTAAACTCATAATACACTTAATAGATAAATCAGAAAGTAAAGTAGCTTGCCCAGGATTTAGGTAATTGATAGAATCATGATTCAGACCTGCTATTCTCTGATTCCGAGGTCAATATTGCATTATGCCCGTGCATTTGTGCCCCTTTGGGGCACCCATTCATGCCTTCTGGGGTATTGAGCGTCCTGTACCAAAAGTGTTTATTTCTTCCAAGAGAAGATATAAGTGATCAGATATAGACCCAGGATCTTTCTTCTCTTGACCTTTCCAGCAGCTGACCTCAGATATGCGCTTTGTTTCTAGGTATACAGGCAACACGTGGCACTGTGCAGGATGGAGGGACTCCCGTACCCCACCATGTCAGAGACCATGGCAGTGTGCTCTCACCTGGGCTCCTGCCGCCTCCTCCTTGTGGAGCCCAGCAGGAACGACCTGCTCCTTCGTGTGCGGCTCAATGTCAGCCAGGATGATGTGCTGTACGCACTGAAAGATGAGTGAAGGACCTCATAAGGCAGGACTGTGAGCTGCTGTTTTTAAAGGGCTTGATTTTCTTTTTCTGTGTAAATGGAATTGTTGTGGCGAAGTGTACGGAATGGAAATGGCTATCGTGTAGTTTGGAATTTTCCATTAAATAATTTGTCTTTTCCAGAGTGTTTGGGAAATTTATAATCATTACAAATATCAGATTATAAAATCAAACCATCCTTCCTACAATAAGCCCTCCCTCTGACTTTTATTTCCATTAGTAGTCCTGCCATTTAATGGTAACATACCATGTATATAAGTATCTGCATAAAGTTACTAGTATTGATATAAAATAGTTCTGGGAGAATATGTAAGAAATTGGTTATATTGGTTGCCTCTGAGAAAGTACTGGATGGCCGTGATCAGGGGTTAGAAGAAGACTTCCACTGAATGTTACTATGTATCTTAACTTCTGGAAAATGTGAATGTAATGAACTTGGTTTATGAAAAACAACTACTGGAAATAATATCAGTGATAAGTAATCCCTAACAACAAATAGCTAGAAAGTGTAAATTTAAAAAGGTACCACTTATCATATAAATAAATCTTTAAATAAAAAAAAGACTCAGATGGCACAGAAAATATAAGGTACCTAGGCATAAAGCTAATAAAGAGATGTAATTAACATCTAAATACAAATCAATTGCAATCAAAATCTTGGCAGGGGTATTTGACATACCTCTGCAAGTTAATTCTAATACTTATATGGAAGCCGACAATGGGACAAACTGATATCTAAAGCCTCATGTGAGGCACTGAGAAAAACATACCACACATGTAATAATCCTGCCAGAAATGTTTGACCTCAGTTTACTGATGAGAAAATTATCAGATAAATTAAAATTGAGAAAAAAATATTCAGAGTAACGGCTCCTCTTCAAAAATATCCATATCACAAAGACAGAAATAAAACCAAATGGAGGAACTATGCTAAACTAATGGAAAATAGAGAAATGAGAGCTAAATAGCTAAATGCATTGAATCTTCATTGAGTTGTGGATTTAAGAGATATAAACATAGGTAATGGTATTTTGTAAATGTTAAATTTTGTGAGTTATAAATTGTGTAGGAGAATCTCCTTGCTCTTAGAATCATGATTAAATATTTATATTTATAACTGCATATAATGGAATGAGGATCAGTATCGGAATAGTTTAAAAGAATTACACAATTAAGAAAAGGAAATATGAGTAAATAAGTAATCCACTGAATAAGAAACATGACTGACCAACAAAATATAAACATAGTAAAAGAAGCCTGCAAGTCAAAACCCTTTCACATCTATTAGGAAACTTTTCCTTGGTGCTATAGAACAACTGGAACCAAAATGCCCCACTATTGAGAGTGTAAACTAACAGATAACTCTGTAGATAATTAGGAATTATTATTGTCTGGAAAATGCAGAAATTCTACGAGCTAGCAATTCTAATCCAAGGTACATACCCTAGAAAAACACGTGTACCCTAGGAGTTGTGTACCCAAGAATGTTCATGGCACTGTAATGTAAAGCCATTGGAAAAGTGAATTATTTTCATACTATGAAATACCCTACAGAAATGAAAAATAACTAGACGAAATGTAAGTATCATTGTGGATGAAGCTTAGAATAGGGTTGAGTAAAGCTGAAGAATATATGCAGTGATACCAATGATATAACGTTAAAGCTTGCAAAAAAATACTACGGATTGTTTAAGGATATATACATACACAGTAGAAAAATGTGCAGGAGTAATAAACACCAAACTCAGAAGAGTGGGTATCTCTTTGGGAAAGGGTTGCAACGTAAGTGCTTTCAACTGTACTGTACAGTTTTTTTCTTCTTAAACTTCTGGTACTATAGTACTCATGTTAATTCACACAAGAAATGAGACCTATTTATTGAGTGCCTACTGTGTACCATGCACTGCTCTAGACGCTGGAGACATCTTAAAGAACAAACAGCTCTGCCTTTGTGGAGCATGCACTCCAGCAAATGTGAAATATTTCTGAGACTTCAATTTTAAAAATGCTAGTCGGTCTTTTCTGGGCGACCACCCCAAAGCAATAGAAGATGTAAAAGCTCTTTGTCCAAGGAACCTGGAAGATCTTTTAAACTGATAACTACAAAACACAGTAATTTAAAAGTTTATGAGCTAGGCAGCAGCGAGTTGCAGGGTTTAGATGGAAGATTATCTTTAACGCCCCTCCCCATCCCCCATTTCATTGCCCTCCTGGGTAGGGAGGTTAAGAATTTGGTGTTCAACTATTAAGTGACTTCATGAAGAGGTGGAATGAGATGAACATCCACTGCCTGTCATATCTTATTTCACCCGCCTTGTAATTATAAAAGGTACATTCAGATGCTGAATGATTAAGACTGTTGAAAAGGCCACTAACAAAGAAGGTAGCAGAGGAGCCCCTCCTCTAGGGCGGAGCCCACGTCAGCCCCGCCCTCACGCCGAGACGGACGGAGCGAGGACGTGAGGCGAGTGAGTACGCGGGAGTC
>NW_011888951.1:3967574-4015979 GCF_000151845.1 Pteropus vampyrus
CCCCTCCTCTAGGGCGGAGCCCACGTCAGCCCCGCCCTCACGCCGAGACGGACGGAGCGAGGACGTGAGGCGAGTGAGTACGCGGGAGTCTCGGACTGTGAGTGAGGGCGGGAGCTTGGCGGGGATAGGGAAAATGGGCATGGGCAGCTGACGCACGTACTGTATTTGCGCCAGCAGCTGGACACGCCAGAACCGTCCAACGACCCGTATGGAGCCTCCTGTTACCTCTATGTTGAGAACCCCACCCTTGGAGTCACCTGTTGGAGCGCTACGCCCGCTTCGCCTTGCGCATGCGTATTGCGCGCCGCAGGGGCGTGGAGTCACGTGTTAGGGCGCGAGCCGTCTCCGCCGCGGCGCTTCCGTCACGGCCGCCGCGGCGGCGGGGTGGCAGCGGGACCCCTGGGTGGTTCCGGGCAGGAGAAGGCCTGGGTTGGTTTCGGATCCGCCACGAGGTATGTCGCATAACCGCCCCCCGGCGAGGGGAGACCTGGGGACGGGGAGGGAGATGGAGTCGGCTGAGGCGGGGCAGAGCGGTGCGTCCTGCCGCGCGGGAGTGGGTTCCCCTGGATTCGCCTCTCCTGCGCACTCCGCTGCCCTGCTCTCTCCTGAGCTCGGGCCTGGGTCCGACACGGATGCCCCCTAGCCCGGTGCCTCTGGAGCCACAGACTTGACATGTCAGACTGACCTCGTCTTTTCTTTGAGCCCGGCTCACGCAGTGCTCTCGCTCAGTTGACGGCCCGCCATTCTCCCAAGCCTCTGAACTCTGACTCCTGGAGTCACCCTGAGGTCCCATTCTCGTGCACCCACATCCACTTAACCTCGGAGGCTTGTTGATTTTACCCTGTAACTTTGGAATCTCTCCACTTCTCGCCACCCCCACGCCTTCCTAGCTCGCCTCTTTCGTCCGAACCGTTGCAAGATCCGACGGCTTCCAGCCTCCATTCTCCCTCCTATCTCTTTCCCTTAAGCAGCCAGACAGATGTTTCTGAATCGTCTAGCTGATTCCGTCACGTTCATAGTCCTCAGAATACTGCCCAAACTCCTTTAAAGTTTTAAGTTTTTTCTATTTTGCCCCTTGCTCCCATTTTCAGCTTCACTTGTACCATTTCATGTCACACGCTTTAAGCTCCAGTAATCCTAGATCTTTAGTTTCCCTCTGCAGGTCAAACTGTTTCTCACCTCAAAGTAATTATCAGGTTGTTCTCTCTGTTTGGAATTCTTATTCCCAACTTATTCATGACTCAGCACAGGCACTGCCTTCTCCAGGAAGCTTTTTCTCTCTGCTGGATAATGGGCTGCACCTGGACTCTCATGGCCCCTGGAGCAGCCCTGTGTGGTTTTGTCCATCGATGAGGCTATCTCCACCATGTAAATGTCCTTTGAGGGTTGGGAAAATGTCATATTCATTCCTGCTCTCCCAGTGCCCAGCACAGGGTCTCTGACACATAATAGGTCCTATGAATGGGTTGTGAGATCTCCAAGAGAATCAGAATACTTAGGTTTCTCTAGAGCAGAACTGTCCAATAGAACTTACTGTGGTGATAAAAATGTTCAATATTTGTGCTGGTCAATGGCCGAGGAACTGGATTTTTAATTTAAATTTAAATGAAAATAATCATATATGGCTACCATATTTGATTGCACAGTTTTAGAGCCTTTCTGAGTCCTGCCTAACCTTGTACCAACCCACCTTTACCTAGAGTTACTTTCTTGAATCTGTCTTCCAGGCTTCTCCACAGCCTCAGCCTCTTTGGTTTAATCCATATTTGTCAATAAGTTTGTAACTTTTTATTGTGTCCACACACCCCCCACTTAAACCCTTCCATCTCCCAAGTTGCTTGCTTCAGTGCTATACTTCCAGTGCTAGTATTTCACCTTTTGGTGTTAAGCATTACTATCTCTCTCTGAGTTGAGAGTTTACTAACCACACCTTACTATAGGTAGCACTGTTGGGGGAGGAGCTTTTAGGCAGCTCCAGTCGAGTCTTTTCCACTCTCCACCAAACAGGTATCTAGGCTGCTGAGATGCCAGGGCCAAGACCTCGGAAGGGCCCTCAGGCCAGTGGCCAAGGTGTGGCAGCTGCTAAGCAGGTATGTATACAGCTTTTTTCACCCCTGGGCCACTCTGAGTGTGGGGGTTCCTAAACAGCTTGGGCAAACTGGGTCACTTGTATGGTATCCCCATTAGCCCAGAGACTTAGAGCAGTGCTTCTGGAGTTGGCAGAGCCTGTAGAGACCCTCTGCCTATTCTCTGCCAGACATACCTGGGAGATGAGGCCAGAACTCACCTGTGTTTCAACCCAGGCATCGTTCTGCCATGGCCACCTCCATATGAATGATCTAGAGGGTTCAAGAACCACTAAGGTTTAGGGTGTTCTGAAGGGGCCAGCGTTCTCATGGGTTCTTTATTTAGGGCCATGACTACTTGCTGGGGTTTGAGGGCTGTGTCTGCTGGAAGAGCTTTGCTGCCTTAGGGATCCGTTCCGTAATCTTCCCTTTATTTATTTTGGTCCAAGTACTAAGACTTCTTAGTCCATTTTTATTGTCTTAAAAGAGGCAGGTAAGGAAGGTGGTAGAATAAAGAGCTTAGACTCAAGTCATAAGACCTTATTTTAAATTCTAGCTCTGCCGCTTACAAGGTCGTCTCAGTATTATCTGAACATGGAGATAAAAATAGGGCATACTGTTACTTTGAGTGGTCAAATTTATAGAGAAAGTCGAATGTGGTTACCAGGGGAAGGAGAGAATAGGAAGTTGTTTAAGGGTACCAAGTTTCAGTTCTGCTAGATGGAAGGAGTTCACGGATGGATGACAGTAGCCCAACAATGTGAATGTACATAATGCTGCTGAACTCTACACTTAAAAATGGTTAAGATGATAATTTTCATGTTATGTATGTTTTCCCAAAAAAAAAAAAAAATAGAGCCTGCCACTCAGAATTGTGAGAATTACCTAAAGCAGTCATGTAGGGTGCTAAGCACAGTACGTGGCAGCTAGCACTGTTGCTGTTGTGAGTGATGATGATTGATGGTGGTGTAGTTTTACTGGGTCTTTGTAGAGTAACTAGGGAGAAAAGTGTCCTAAAGGGTAATGTTGCAGCCTCAGTTTTCCTTTCCGTGCACTGGGCCTCAGACAGTGAAGGAGCCAACGACTGCCAGGAGACTGGCTCTGGGGCTGGGCTCTACCCTCTGCCTCATTGCATGATTCCTAAAAAACTTTCTCTGTTCTCAGCTGGGGCTCTTTGTGGAATTCAGCCCTGATGACATGCTGCTGGGGGTGGAGGAGACTGAAGATGATGGGGACCTGGAGGCTGAGCTGCTGGCCCTCACTGGGGAAGCAGGGACTACAAGCAGAAAGCCAGCACCTAAGGGGCACAGTGAGTTTGCGGCACTGGGCTGGACCCGGTGCTGGGACCAGATGGGCTCAGGCAGTTGGAGGAGAGGTTCCACAGCCCGATGACTTGTTTTTCTGATGTCCATGTCCCTTCTGCAGCACTCCCACCAAGAGGCCATGTTGCCATGCTCACACACCTGTGTGATGGGGAGCTCACTTCTTCCCTGGATTACCCGCCTCCCCATTGTGGACAGTCAGCAGTCTGACTCTCCAACCGACTTGGGTCACTGTCCTTAGGCCTAGTATAGAGTAGGGACTCAGCACAGACTGAATTGGGCGCTAATAAGTGCAAAGAAATTGTGTCACAAGAATAAGTGGAATAAGTGGAATATCCCTCCCTAGCCTGGAAGAGGACAGAGATCTGAAGTCTAAGAGGGTCAAAGGGTCTAGATCTTAATCTCTTCTCACCAGGAACCCTCACCAAGCCCCCCTTCACCTCCAGTCCCACATACCCCTGAGATGAGAATGGGAGGACCTGGAAAGGGGCCCACTGGTCTGGGAGAAACACGGCCCTCCATTCTCTAAGTCCAAACGTGCTTTAGAGTTAGACGAACTGGGTTTGAATCATGGCTCTGCCACTTAGTAGGATCACAATATTAGGAAATTTAATATTGGTAGTTCTCAGTTTATTCATATATAAAATGAGATAATATTACCTGTCTTATTAAGTTTTGATGTTAAAAATCTTTACATATGTGAAAGGTGTGGTTAGGGGGAATGGATGAATATGTCTGTGATGAACTACCACAGCAAAAAGGCTGAGACGAGAATAGCTTTGTTTTCTATGGGAGGGCCGGGGAAGGATTCCCTGCTGAGGGTTTTTGAGCTGGCTCATAAAGGAAGAGCATAGGTTTTATAGGTGGGACTTTGGCTGTGGAAGGGCAGTATTTCTCCCTGGGTGTAGAAATGTACCATGCATTGAAGATCATTTTTGTGGACCTTTTCTGAGTTGCCCTGACCCTTTGTTCCCGCAGCCCCCTTGCCTATGGCCCACATCGAGAAGTTGGCGGCAGACTGTATGCAGGATGTGGAGGAGGAGGAGGAAGAGGAAGGACTGGAAGAGGATGCAGACTTGCTGGTGCGTCTGCCATTTTGTTGTCCGAGGGCTCTGTGGTCAAGCCTGTGGAGGAGGCCTGGGTTTGTCCTTCTGTGTGCCCTGATGTTAAGTGAGTGCCTTGCCCTTCTTGGGCCCATTTTCCTGACTGGACAGTGTGAGACTAGTCTCCTTTGATGTCTGGTGTGAGCTCTGCATTTGGGGATTCTCAGACTTGTAGTCTTCACTATTTAAAAGACTATCTTCAGTCAGATTAAAGTGTTTCGGTAAAGGGGTCTTTCGGGCACAGTGACTGATGTTGGGAAGTACTCTGGGGGAGAGGGCCCTTTATTTTCAGATCGTATCGCAGGTATGGCCATAAGGCTCCCAAGCTCCTGGGCCTTGTGTTTCCCCAGACTGAGCTGCAAGAGGTCCTGGGTACAGATGAGGAAGCTGGGCCCCTGGATGGTGATGAGACAGCCAGCCTGGGTGGCCGTGAGGAGGAGAAGGGACAGGAAAACATTGAACCTCCAGTACAGACAGCTCTCCTAACAACTTCAGTTCCAGCAGCTCAGGTAAGTTCTGGAGGGACTTTTTTGTACCTTTGATACCCCTACATACCCGTGTATAACATGCACGTAACATGGCTTGTGAAGGAAAGCTGCAGTATCCCTTTCTAGGGCCCCAAGCAGTGACCGTGCATGAAAAACTCTTTGGTGGCGGGCTGGCCCCAAAGGCTCCTCTGTTCTCACAGACCACCTCCTGCAGCTGTCCACAGATTGCCTGGGCCTTTGTGTTTGCCTCTGACATGGCCTCTGGCCTCTCCAGTGAGTCTTTGCCTCCTCCCTTGAGGCTTTTAGGCTCGCTCTTCTCCTTGAATCCAAGAGCTCCATTTTCTGGGGCAGCTTCCTCGAGGGAGGGAGCAACAAGGGCCTAGTTGGCCCTAGACTGGCCAGGCCCTGAACTGGAGTATCTACAGGCTGGAGGGCCTCAGGGGCTGCAGGCTCTGCTGGAAGATCGGATCCGCAACTACTGGGAGGCCGCAGCCAGCGCTAAGGAAGCAGGTGAAGCTGCCAAAGCCAGGCGCTGTGAGCGTGGCCTGAAGGTGGGTTGGGCCCAGCCAGGGAGCAGGGCTGGGAGAAGTGGCCAGCCAGGGAGCAGGGCTGGGAGAAGTGGCCAGCCAGGGAGCTGGGCTGGGAGGAGTGGGGCTGAGGACAGCGGGTAAGGCAGCAGGAGGTTGGGCCAGTGGATGGGAGAGACCCCTGGCCTGTCTTCATGCAGGGTCCAGACTGAGTTGGCTGGCTGGGTTTCTGGCTCTTCTTTCCCTCAGACTTTAGAGTCCCAGCTGGCTGCTGTGAGGAAAGGAAGGAAGATCAATGAGGATGAGATCCCACCTCCAGTGGCCTTGGGCAGGAGGCCCCCAGCCGCCCAGGAAACAACCAACAGGAGCCCTGAGGCAGACCGCCCAGCCCCCCCCGCCATGGAACCAGGTATGTGGAGACAGTCATCCTGTCCTAGTCCCCAAGGTCAGAGCCCATGGCCTGCTTCTCTATCCTGCCACTCTCCATTGCCATCAGCCAACCAGATCTGTGGGTGTGGGGACCCAAGGTATGCACCTTCTTTGCCCCTGATGCCCCTTCTTTGGGTTTTTTGTTTTCTCCGTAGACCACCCTTCCCAACCTGAGACATGCCTCTTGGGCAGCCCTGGCGTTTCTGCTCTACCTGATTCAGACCCACAGTCCCTATTGTTGGCCCGACAGAGAGAGTACAAAGTGGCTGCCCTGAATGCTAAGCGTGCTGGAGACTTGGGCCGTGCCCGAGAGCTCATGAAGATTGGGAAGGTATGACATCTGGCTCAGGGGCCCTGTGTCCAACCCTCACAGATGGGGGCAGTGAGTTGCTCAAGGTTATGCAGCTAGAGTGGTTGAGACTTGAGTGAGACTGCCCTGAAAGGGAGTTTTCTTAGCCCAAAAGCTGCTTATGCCCACAGCAGCTTTTCCTTACTACTGCAGAGATTTGGTGCTGTCTTGGAGGCCCTAGAGAAGGGGCAGCTTGTGGACCTGAGCGCCATGCCCCCAGCACCTGAGGGTGAGTGTGAGGATGGTCTTGGGGAACCTGGTCAGGCTGGGGCTGGCCAGGCATCCCACCTACACTTCTGCTCTGGGTCCTCCAGACCTGAAGCCCTTCCCACAGGCTTCTGAGGCCCTCACAGCACCCTCAGTTTTACCCCCAGCAGTGGAGCGAGTGCAGCCAGTCATGGCTCCTGACACTCCAGCAACCCCAGGTAGGATGGAATGCTGGGACTGTGGAGTGGGGACCTGGGGAGAGGCAGGCAGAGCTGATGCCATCTTCTTTCTCCTTTCAAGCGACCCATAATGAGCCACAGACAGTGCTGGATGCCCTGCAGCAGAGGCTGAGCAAGTACCGCGAGGCAGGCATCCAGGCCCGGGGCAGTGGGGATGAGCGCAAGGCCCGGATGCACGAGCGCATTGCCAAGGTAGGCCCTTGGCTGTGCAGCCTCCTGCCCTATGTCAGCCTCTCCCTGTCTCTCCCTTTGTGGAGCCTGCAGAATGTTGCCCGCCATAGGTCCTTTCTTTCCTTGCAGCAATATCAAGATGCCATTCGAGCATTCCAAGCAGGACGTAAAGTTGATTTTGCCGAGTTGCCTGTTCCTCCAGGTCAGTGGTGCTTGGCCTGGAGTTTTGTGAGGTGGTCTCTGAGCAAGGTGGGGGTAGGGGAAACATGATATCTCATGTATCTGCCTCCACTTTATGGGAGCCACCCATCCCTAGGAAGACCTAGCCAAGGCCCAAGGCAGCATAGTGCTGCTTTGAGGCTACCCTACCCTGTTCCCAGCTCTCTGTCTTCTACAGGATTCCCCCCCATTCCTGGTCTGGAGCCCACTGCAGGCACTGAGGAGGATGCAGTGGCAGCTACTTTAGCAGCTGCCCAGAAACTGGCCACCTCAGAGGACACAGCCCTGGCAGAGGAAGATGGGGATGAGGTTTGACCAAGGGTCCAAGACTCCAGGGGTTGGTGGGGAAAAATGACAGATGAAGATTTAATCCAGACCCTATTGTCCACACTAGCAAGCCTAAGGAGGTAGATATTCTTTCTTCCATTTTGCAGAGAAAAAACTTGGCCAAGGGTACCCAGATAAGCCTTGGCAGAGCTAGATTCAGACCAAGGTCTGACTCCAGAAGCTAGGTTCAATCCCCAATACCCTGCTGTCCTGTTGGAGAGGTTAGCTCAGAGAGCTTCTGCAGCTTCTGCTCTGAGATTCTCTAGAGCCCATAAGGGAAGTCATTCATCTCAGTTCACACGGTAAGTTAGTGCAGTATTAGGAAGAGAGTCCAAGTCTGGGAGCTGCCACAGCTGGGGTAGGAGAACAGATTCTCTGTGACATCTTTCTGATCATCTACAGGATGAAGCTCCTTCCCAGGCCCCAGTGGCCAAGAAGCCAGCACAGCCTCTGGTCCCTTCATCCCGGCCCCTGCCTGAGCCCAAGGCCTCGAGTTCTAAGGAGTCTCTGGGACCCTCTGGTGAGTTAGAGAGGAGCGGGGTGTCGGAGTGAAGGCTCCAGTGAAGGGCAGGCATGGCTCTAACCGATGTCGCTCGCCCTTCAGTGCGGGAGCAGCTGGCACTACTAGAGGCACGGAAACTGCAGTACCAGCGGGCAGCCCTGCAGGCCAAGCGGGGCCACAACCTGGAACAAGCAAAAGCTCATCTGCGGTTGGCCAAACACCTTGAGGCTCAGATCACCCAGGTCCGAGCAGGCCGACCTGTGGATCTCTCCAAGGTGAGTCCCATCTTGTTAAGCAACAGGACTTCTCAGGCAGAGGAGGTGGGTGGGAGGCTTGAGCAGGGCTGTGAACCAAGGCAGCTGCTTGGTGAAGGTGGGACTTGGATGGGGTGTGGCGATAGCTGAAAAAGAGCCTTTTGCTTATCCCTGTCTCTACTCTGTGCCCCTGAGAGAGGGTGGGGGAAGGCCAGGTGGGCTGCCTGTGGTCAGAGATGACAAGGCAGGGCAAGGCCAGCAGGAGGCAGAGTGTTGCAGCAGCCTGAAATAGAATGGGAGGCAGTGAGTCCCCATCACTGGAGGTTAGTAGAAGCTGGAGAAACATCTTGTTTGGATTCCTGTGTTCATTAGGCTCAGTAGAGAAATAATCTGACTCTTGGGGCCCCTGAGGGGCCTTGTGACCTGGACAGGTGCCTTCACCCTTGACGGATGAGGAGGGTGACTTCATCCTCATTCACCATGAAGACCTGCGACTCTCCCAAAAGGCTGAGGAGGTGTACACCCAACTACAAAAAATGCTGCTGGAGCAACATGAGGTCAGTAGACTGCTTGTCTGTCTTCCCATTTCAGTGCCCTCCCCTTTCCTCTCTTTCAAGAAAGGCATGGGGCTTAGACCACATAGGCTTGGATTCAGATTCTGGCTCTTCCACTTACTGGCTGTGTGACATTGGGCAAGGCACTCCTTTCTCTTAACCTCATTTTCCTCATCTGTAAAATGGGATAATCTATCTCCTTCAAGGTGGTTATGAAGTTAGTAGAGTGGAGGGGAAGGTACTTTGAAGATGAGAAGAAGTGTTATGGGAGACAGATACATATGTATATAGAGAAATTTATATAAATATAATGTATATTTGTGCCTATGGATCTAAACTGCTGGCTCCAAGTCAGCCTTTTGAAGTGATGTTTCTATTAGGTTTTGAAGGAAGAATAAGAGTTTGCTAATAAGTGAATTTTGGGGCCTGCCTATCATCAGGGAAGAAACAGCAAAAACTTAGAAAAGTGTGATAGGACTTGGAAACAGTCACTTTGTGGTGTGTGTTGGGGAAGGAGAACAGTGAGACTACAGAAGGTCGGAGCTTTCAGAAGTCAGGCCTTGAAAGCCATCCTGGAATCACTCTGGGCCTCTCTTTTCAGAAGTGTCTGCTGTTCTCCAAGCAGTTCATGCACCAGGGCAATGTGGCCGAGACTACCCGGTAAATGCAAGGGCTTGGTGTGGGGCATGTGAAGTGGGGAGCAGAAAGTGAGCCCTGTCTCATGCTGACATGTACACCTGTCCCTGTCAGGTTTGAGAATCTTGCTCAGGACCGCAAGAAGCAGCTTGAGATCCTGCAGCTGGCCCAGGCCCAGGGCCTCGACCCTCCTAGCCACCACTTTGAGTTGAAGACGTTCCAGACTGTGAGGTACCAAAGCCTTAGGGAAACAATGGCTCCATGCAGGGATAGACCAAGAGACTGAGGGCCAAGGCTGAAGACTTAGGCCCCTTTACTTAAGTGAGGCTTCCCCACTCTAGACACTGGGTCTTGGGGGTGTGGGAAGTAGGATATGATGCCTGCTTATGAGGAGCTCAGAACTGCAGGTGGCTAGGAACGGAGCCCTGGACTGGGGGTCACAGACCAAGGTCTGTGTATCACCTCTGCCACTCCTAGCCCAGGCAAGCTTTGCCTCTCTGGGCCCACTCTCCTCCTGACTACCACCTAGCAAGCAGGCAGGCACTGGAAGAGGGGACCTTTTTGACCGTGCTCCTTCACTTTGAGCTCTTTCTCCTTGTTTCCTGGTTATAGGATCTTCTCAGAACTCAGCAGCACAGAAATGCATCTGGTCATTGTCCGGGGAATGAACCTCCCAGCCCCGCCAGGTATCCCCAAGGCCACCCCTATTCCAGGAGGGTCTTGCCCAGACACTCCACCCCTGGCCAACAGGAGGCACTGGCTCTCCCTCCACATTAAGTGCTGGGCTCCTGGCTACTCCTTCTGACCCTGGCTCCCATTCCTCTTTCATAGGGGTTACCCCTGATGACTTGGATGCTTTTGTGCGGTTTGAGTTCCACTACCCTAACTCGGTGAGGTTCTGGTAGAGGTAGGATCCTCTTATTCCCATCTTCCATTTCAGGACCCTGTGCTCAATTCTTCCTATTCCTGGGAATTCTGGCTATAGGGAGGGGTTTGACTTTGGGCCCATTCTCTGTAAGAGTCCCTTCAGTCAACACTGAACCTAGAGTTCTTGGCCCTGTAGACCTGTTTTTTCAAGCTGTCCTGACTTCTCCCTTACTGCTTTAGGACCAGGCTCAAAAAAGCAAAACAGCTGTGGTGAAGAACACAAACTCTCCAGGTGAGGGCTGCTTTCTCCTTCCTCTCACTCTGTGAGTGTAGCACTTGTGTTTTTGGATCAATTATCTTACTTGGTACTCAACTTGGGAGATGAAGGTATCACCACTCCTCTCATGGGGAGACAGGCTCAGAGAGGTAAAGGGACTTGCTTACGACCTCAAAACAAGAAAGTGGTGGAAATGGGACTTGAATCTAAGAATCCTGACTCCAAATTCCAAGTCCCCTTCCACTTTGGTATAATCTGTATAATAAGAACTTCCAAGGTCTTCCAAGGCCAGGACTAGATGCTCTGCCACCCTCTGGTGGTAGTCCCTCTGAATTGCAGGCAGAGAGCTTGAGACGGGAGGCCAGCCCTGGGCCTCTGTTAACCATTTCCCTAGGGAAATCCCTGGGAGCCAGGCCCTTTCTTGTTTTGTCTCCTTGCAGAATTTGATCAACTCTTCAAACTAAACATCAACCGAAACCACCGGGGATTTAGGAGGGTGATACAAAGCAAAGGAATCAAGTTTGAAATCTTCCACAAAGGGTGAGGCCCTGGTCAGTCAATCATACTGCCAAGCCGGATTGGGCAGAAGGAATGGCTTCCGTTGCTGCTGCCACCCCTGCTACTACTCATTTTTCTAACGCTGGCCTAAGCCAGCTCATTCCTGCTTTCCCTGCCCAGTCTAATCCTCTGCTGACTCTTGGCTCCCCAGATCTTTCTTCAGAAGTGACAAGCTCGTTGGCACAGCCCACATGAAACTGGAACGGCTGGAGAATGAGTGTGAAATCAGAGAGATCTTGGAGGTAGGGTGGGCAAACCAGAGGACATGGCAAGTGAAGAGCCAACATTCATTGAACCTCAGTCCCATTGTAGGTTTTTGTGCCCTTTAAAAATATCCTCAGGTATGCTGTAGAGCAGGCGCCAGTTCCACTTCGCAAATTAAGAGATTCAGAGGGTCTGAGAAAATTTTAAATGTCACACAGATGGAAAGTAGCTGTATTCTTTCCACAACACTGGGTCACTCAGTTCCCAGGGATGTTGGATTATAGGTCCTTTGAGGGGGGTCTGGTCATTGCTATCGACTTGGCACACACAAATTCCTAGGGTTTTGGTGGGGGCAGTTATGGTTGGGGCAATCGTGTGGCAGCATGAAGTAGAATGAGCTCTAGATGTAAAGTTGATACGGGATTTCCAGATCAGGGACCCACCACAATAAAGCCTAGTCTTTGTTTAGGAATTGGCCCCAGACAGCTCCTTAAGCTTCAGTGAACTCATCAAATTTTACAGGCAGGGTGCTTACCTCTGACAGATGAGGAAACCGAGGTCCAGAGATGAGGTGTTACATAAGCTCCGTGTGTCCCTGGCAGAGTGCAGCCCAGACCCTTGCTGATGCCTTCATAGATGGGGCTTTTCCCACAATGATGTGCCTACCTGCTTCCGCCACCTGTTGAGGAGAGTTGTTCCTAAGTGGGCCCTTCTCTGTTTTGGCCACATACAGGGCGGTCAGTGCCTATTGTACTACTTTGCACTCCAGCTGTTTCCTCTCCTGCCCAGGAGAGAGGCTGCATGGTGGGTGAAAAGGAACCATTGGCTTGGGTTCTAGGCCTGGCCTTGCCACACTGTGGCTGTATAATGTAACATCCACTTCTCTGGGCATTTGAGCTTAGTGGTTTTCAGGCTGTACCTTTAAGCCAGAGCATTTCTTCCAATAGTTGCCATGGGGAAAACTTAGCAGAACTCTAGATTTCTAATCACCTCAGAGCATTGATGCTTATTTGGATTTTCATATTACTTTTATGACTTACCTAACACCAGCACCACCAAACAGCAGGATTGTCATGAAATGGAGACTCCTGCTTTGACACTGCAGGATGCTGTGGCTCATTCTTTACCTGTGAGCATAGGGAGCTGCTGCTCCCGTCAGTTACCTTCTCCTTCCCTCCCTCCCAGGTCCTGGATGGAAGGAAACCCACTGGGGGCAAGCTGGAGGTGAAAGTGAGGCTGCGTGAGCCTCTGAGTGGCCAGGATGTGCAGATGGTCACCGAGAACTGGCTGGTCCTGGAGCCCAGGGGCCTGTGAGGTGGGCAGCTCTGTGGGCCCTCACAACTTCTGTCCCCTGCTCACGTCCCACGGGGACACTTGCAGTACTCAACTCACATCTGGGGAGAAAGCCTAAGAATTTCTCATCTGTGAGGATGAGCAAGAGGCAAAAACTTAGGGCTTGGGCTGAGTTTATGATCCTCAGTAGACCTGGGGAGGGAAGTTAAACCTTCTCAAGTCTGTCTTCAGGAAATTCTTTCTAAACTCTGCATATTCTCTGTAGTTTAGACTTACTTCCTACTTTCTATGCTTTGTGCCTTGTGATGGTCAATGCGGGGAGAGGAGTCAGGCCAGCAACTGTGTGCAGAAGCATACTTTTCACAGCTTTGCTGGCTACAGAAGCCTTTGTACATAAGGGAGATAGATGCTGCTACACAGACACCAAAGACTTACTAAGTACATGCATTATTGATCAGGGCTCTGTTCTTTCCTGTTGCTGGTCCCTCTCTGGGCCTCCACACCAAAGCAGGCTGGATTCCAGGAGGCTGCATTCCCCCTCCCTCTCAGCAAAGGCAAGGATAGCTTCATTATTTTGTGTCATGGAGTCTTGCAGCCCCTTAACCCCTATGTAGCAACTGTGTGCAGCTTACCCCAGCCTCCATTTGCAACATTTATGGATGTGCCTTTAAAAGATAACTGCGAGGGATGGGAAAACTTGAGCGTGATCGGAAACAGCCCTGCTTAGGGTGGCAGCAGGGTTCTGTGACTCCAGTTTGTCAGTGGCAGCCTATGCCACACAATGCAGTTTATCCCAGCTCTACCTGTGCCTGTGCCTTGGTTTGTGATGCTACTGCACTAGCTTCCATGCTTCCCAAAGCTCTCAGTGGAGGAGGGAAGTTATATCTGGGACTGTGGTGGAAAGTAGGCAAGGTTGCATCTTGGGTTTGGTTCATGCACCTAAAACTAAAAGATTGCTTACTGGAGGGGAGAAAAAAATATACATGTATATAAATAAAATTTTATGTAGCCATTATAGGAGTCTTATACTCTATACACAGTGCAACCATCAAAGTCCTAGACAAAAAGTCCTTGTCACTTTTTAAAAACCAGAGTAGCTGTTAACATCTGACAGAAATGGCTGCTCTGGCTTCCTCTTTTGAGAGACGGCAGAGGAAGCCTTGCTGCTTTAGCTGATCACCTAGAGAAACTCCTTCATTCCCAAGTTCTCCTTTGGCTTTGTTTCTCAGAATGGATGGTGAGATGGAGGGATTTACAGATGCAACAGATTTAATATTCAAAACTGCAATATTCTACACTTTTCAGAAGTAAACTTTAACGTCCCATCCCCACCCGCCTTTTGAAGCATTAAGTTCAGTAATGCATTCCTCAAGATCGTTTTTTAAAGGCTCTTAGTGAAGCAGATACATTCAGCTTACAGATCACTACAGTATTGCTTAAGCACAACTCAGAGACTGAATTTTCTGGGGTAGGGCTGGGCTGGCCTGTGCTTCCCTGCCCTTAAGAGATCTTTAGTGGATAACAGCATAAACAACAGACGAATGACTTTTTTCCAAGAGCTTTTGGCCAGTCTAACTTACCTATCAGAGTGAACTACCAAAATTTCCATAGATGTGAGGTTTAATACTTAATTGCAGTCACATCTGTGTCAAAAAGGCAGTAATCTAAAATGAAAAGGAAGGTTGTTAGCCTTCATAAGGTGGTTTAGAGCAAAAAAAGGGTGGTCAAGAGGTTTCCTGACCCAACCTAACCTTCCCCTCAGGGTTTGCACCCCAACCCAGTACTTAACTAAGAGGGCCAGGATAGCTTTGGTTGTTATCCTTAAAGGTTCCAACCAGCCCTAGTAACTTCTAAACTCAGGCCTCTGCTGGAAATGCCCTATTCCAGTTTGATAAGAGTATTCTGTAGCTCACATATTTCCCTTCGCAACCTGTTCAATTGCAGTCTCCTTCACTGCTTGCTTTTAGGAAAACAACCTTCAGGCTGAGGGAGGCAAAACAAAGCCACCCACTGTACTTGGAGACCGAGGTTCTTAAAAGGCCTTTGTTTTAACCAAGGCATGCAGGGGCCACTAGCATGGGAGGAGCCTGACTAGTCTAGTCTTAGGATTTGTACAAGTGCAGCAACCAAATATGGAGATTAGTGACTAAATGGGCAAATTGGGAACCAGCCACGACCCAAAGCATTTTTAAATTGTAAATTCTCTCCCCAATTTAGTGCAAGGCACAATTTCTTCTAAATTAGTGAACTGAATAATATATGGAAGAAATTTTTCTTAGAATCAGGAAGTCTTGCTCACAAAGAATAAACTATTTTGTAACTTTAACATCATTTTCCTTTCTTACAGCACCACTCTGAAACCTGCATTGTTGCTACCAAATTTTGAGAACTTGTTTTCCAAATTTTGCAGGCAGATCCGAAAAGATCTTGCCCATTAAATAAAGGCATCTTCTTTTAGGATGAAACTGGGGCTGAGACTGGTAGAGCCAGGTAACTTGCACCTGCACCTAGTCTACCTCCATCACAGATAGATTCTTCCCTCTCTGGGCCTCAGCTTCTCAAACTCTAGAGTGGACATTATCATTCCTGCTCTACTCCGTAGCCCTTCTGGCTACATGTATAATTCCTTAAAATCCCATTGCCATTATTATTATTAAAATAGAAACCACTATTGCAAACTTATTAAATATAGAAACAGTGTTCAGCAGATTGATTATTATCTGAAATGCATTAAATGCATAAATTATTTCCCGGATGACTAGTTATGACAGAAGTAAATTCAGTTGGAAACTTTGGGCCCACCAGCATTCAGGAACGAACCACTGGATGAGGGAAAATACTAGATGAGAACATACACAAGACAAAGTCCTAAATTTCTATAGCCCTAGAGAGTCCAGTAGGTGCTCAGAAAATGTTGATAAAAATAAATGAAACTATATTGTCTAGCAGTTGGTAAGAATTCAATACTTCTTAAAAATTGAATATTACCATAATGGTCATTCAATTCTTCAGCTTATAAGGATCTCTATATCTCAATCTTTTAAGTTTACGTTCTCAAAAATCTAATTTAGAAATATGTTTCTGCCCTCTATATAACTTACAGTACACAGTGTATTAAAACAAAAGATAAAATGAGGGGAGGAAAGTAAACTACCTTGGCTATTTTATGTCCAATTCTAAAAGATAATTATACTAAACATAAAGGACATTTTATACAAATAAGAATGGACCTGACTATGCAGGGCCAGAGTTTGTCCTTAGTGGGAGAATTAAAAAACCTGCACTGATCCAGAAGAAATATGTACAATTGCAAGGCATATTTAGCTGAGCGAGAGGAAAGATAAACTTCTATAGGAAAAAAACAGAGTTCCTATAGAAGCCCTAAACTTCCAAAGTATATTTAGACCAAGCTGGATGTTACACACAAATACCTGCTTCTATTAAGTGTGTCCTGTTCCTGTCAGGTTTTGGAGGGGATGTGTGTGATCCCAAGGCTCAGTCCTTACAAACTGGTGTCCTGTGGGCATCTACTGTTTCCCTTAGAAGCTCCAAGTACCTCTGAGTTTATGGGAACGGTCACAATCAGTTCTCTGCAGCCACCACCAGCAAAGCCTATGGAGAGACATGTAGAATGTGAATCCCACTACCCCCCACATGTGTATACCATGCAAAAGGGATAAACCTGGTTAGACACACTTTGAACAGAAGGCCACGCCTTTGGGCCTTGGTCTGGAAAAGAGCTGCTGCCCTAAACAGGTCCACAGCCTATAATTGCCAAATGCTAAACCCAGCTCTAACCACTATCCCAGAGGCCTGTACTAACTCCCAGAGGATGCCAGTGACGAGGGAGTGAATTACCCTCTAAGCAGTGTTTTTCTAACTCGGTAGTGAAATTCATTTGTCTGACCAAAATAAAATTTTAATGAAAAGAATCAGAGTGAATCACATATATTGTGGCTAAACCAAATCTTGGTTTCTAATACCACTCCCTCTAAAAGTAACCATGGCTGATTCCAAGGCTGGGGCTGTGGGTAAGCTCAGATGAGCGTAGAGCATCTTGTTAGGCCAGAAAAGGAAGTGCTAAAAAAAAAAATGATAGCACATCACAGGGATGCAGGAGCTACCCTGAAGGGGGTCTCTCTGGCCAAAGCTGAGGCCGCTTGAGTACCAAAGTAATGAATTGGAACCATTCAAAAAGTAATTCACAAGGCTATAAAGGAAACAATAAATAGGAAAGAAGGACTTTTGCTTATTAAATGACAAAGTGCAACTGGTAAACGTGGAGGGGGTGCTGGAATTGAAAAAGCATTCTGTAACTATCTTAGTAAAAGAATAATTCAGACAGTAGAAGCTAAAACTAAGGGGAAATTTTGGTATTTGCATGATCTGAAAATGTGTCTACGCATTGGTTATTCATTCCAAGGGGAAAAACATACAGTGGAGAAACTGGACAACACTTTAACCAGGTAATCAAAATTTACTATCAACAAGGAGCAGATGGACATCAGGTGACCCCAGAGGTGATGCCCTAAAAAGGACACAACATCACTTAAATAGGATTCTGGCCAAGAAAGTATAAACTGATTCTAATTATGAAAAGACACCAATCAAATTCAAAATGAGGCATTTCCTATTTAAAAAATGGGGTGAGGGAACCTATATTCAAAAATATCCTGGACATAAAAGTGAGTCAGGAAAGCTATTTATGTGATTCTAGGATAGAAGCATTACTGGAAGAGGAAAATGCTATGAAGGACATTAGATGCTAGGTTAAGTCTACCAATGTTAAATTGAAGTTGAGAACTGCAGTAATGTAAAGTGATATTTTTAGGAAAAAAAGCATTAAAATACTTGGGGTTAAAGGGCTATGGTGTATGCAGCTTACTTTCAAAGAACTCCATTTTTAAGGAGAGAACTGATAATAGCACATGAGGCAAAATGTTAATGTGAACAATTGGTGAATCTAGGTAAAGCATACGCAGGTTTTTTTTACTTGCAACTCTCTTGGAAGTTTAAATTATTTCTCAATAAAATGTTTTTTAAAATGCCTCTAGTGTATATTTTAACTGAAAATCTTGGGTATGTTCTGTCAGCTTTCACAGAAAGGCCCAATTCAATACCTGCCATTCACTTGGGCAGTTCTTGTGCAATCCTGACCTTTGCTCTGCTATCCAAGTCACCTTGTTTACATGGAGTCGCCCTTCCTTGGATAGGAGAGGGATAATCCATTGGGTCTTTGATTCACTTCAATGAATAATCTGGTAAAAACAAAAATCTAAATATGACTTCTACTTGAAGTCACCATGATGTAAATGGAACAAAATCAGTGTGATATTCTTTTTATATAAATTCTGTACAAAGAGTACAAGGCTGATACTTCATTTTTTATTTTCCCTCAGCCCTCCCACCCCACCCTTGGTGATGGTTGTACCCATTTGAGCATTTCTGAGCATAAGACCATAAGTTAAGTCTTAAAACAGAGGAGCAGAACTCTTGTCTAAACAATAACAAGGGGATTAGCTGCAAGGATAGCATAACTTGTGCAGTAACGGAAGCTGCTCAGATCTTCGTGGTGGATAATGCATAGAAGTCTTAGAATCATGGAACATCTGTCCCCCCAACCACCCTTTCCCACCCTAGATCCCAAATCCCCACTCCCACCCCACCCACCATTAATAGTGTTAACAAAAGCTTAATCTTCCATTTCTAAAGTGCAAATGATTTGGGTATGACTGCTGTTGCAACAGGTCTGAACAGAAAAAAAATGAAGTCCTCTGTCTATGCGATGTTTTCCAGAATATAAAAGATGAGTTCCATGACGATGGGGCCCTCACTGAGCTGGCAGGCCCCTCCATGGATCACCGGCACCAAAGCGCTGTCCAGATCATTCATGTACTGCGAGGGAAGGGGCTGGCCATTGCTCCCTGCTTGATAGCCAACCTACACCACAGAGAGAAGGGGATGACAGGTTACTGGATAGAGAAGATCTTTCCAGAGGGCTGAGGGCCAAGGAGGCTGAAGGAGATGTCCTTGGCCATGGGCTAGACACACAGCGGTTAACACAAATTTCTCCTCCTCTTCCCCGAATTGTCATTTATCATCCTGTCATTTATTTATTGAGATCCTGCCCCTTGGTACCTGTGAGACCTTGGGCAAGGCACTTAACCTGTTAAGGTCTTTGTTTCCCAAGAAGGGGCTGGAGGTGGCATAGAGAGGTATGAAATGTCTGAAATAATACCTAAATCTATGGTTGTAAAAATTAAAATGGGAAATATACTAGGTAGAACTCCCTAACAAAGCAGGAAATGAACATCTGTTCTGCCATCCATCTATTCAACCACACACCATTTTCTGAGCACCTACTAACACAGGGATCCAAAGATGTAACAGGGCTCCTGCCCTCAAGAGGCCCACACATTTGGCAGAAAAATTCTTGTTTTATAATTTTTTAAATCTCTTTTCAGCCACATTACCAGTACCACTCAAGGAAGGACCATGATATGGTACTGGCATAAAAACAGACACGTAGATCAACGGAACAGAACAGAGGGCCCAGAAATAAACTGATACCTATATATATGGTCGATTAAGGAGGCAAGAACATACAATAGAGTAAGGACAATCTATTCAATAAATGGTGCTGGGAAAACTGGACAGATAAATGCAAAATATGAAACAACCACCTCCTTATATGTGATATAGGTGTACAAGAATAAATTCAAAATGGATTAAAGATTTAAATGTAAAACTTAAAACCATAAACTCCTAGAAGAAAACATAGGCAGTAAACTCTGATATTGCCCCTAGTAGTATTTTTTTTCTGATACATCTCCTCAGGCAAAGGAAATAAAAGAAGAAAAAGGGAGTATATCAAACTAAAAAGTTTTTGAAAAACAAAGGAAACCATTAACAAAACTATTGAATGGGAGGAGATATTTGCCAATAATACATCTGATAAGGGATTCATATCCAAAATTTATAAAGAGCTCATGCAACTCAACACCAAAACAATCCATTTAAAAACTGGGCAGAGCACCTGAATAGACATTTCTCCAAAAAGGACATACAGATGGCCAAAAGACATACAAAAAGATACTCAACATCACTAATCAGAAAAGTGCAAATTATCACCTCACACCTGTCAGAATGGCCATCATCGATAACAATAGGTGTTGGCAAAAATGTGAAGAAAAGGGAACCCTCGTGCATTGTTGGTGGGATTGCAAATTGGTGCAGCCATTATAGGAAACAGTATAGAGGTTCCTCAAAAAATTAAAAATAGAACTACCCTAGGACACAGCAATTCTACTCTGTTTATCCAAAGAAATCCAAAACACTAATTTGAAAATATACATGCACCCCATATGTTCACTGCAGCATTATGTACAACCAAGATATGGAAGCAGCCTGAGTGCCCATCAACAGATGATTGGATAAAGATGATACATATATACAATGGAATATTACTCAGCTATAAAAATGAATGAAATCTTACCATTTGCAACAACATGGATGGACATGGAAGGTATTATATTAAGTGAAATAAGTCAGAGAAAGACAAACACTATATGATCTCAGTGGAATCATACAAAACAGAAACAGACTCACAGATACAGAGAATGGAGGAAAGGGTGGTTAGAGAAATAGGGGAAAAAGGGAAAGAGTTTTAGAAGTAAAAATTAGTAGTTACAAAATAGTCATGGGGATATAAAATATAGCATAGAAAAGATAGTCAATAATATTGTAATAACTGTATAGTGCCTGGTGGGTATCATTATCGGAGGGCATAACTTTGTAAATTATATAAATGTCTAACACTATGCTGTACACCTGAAACTAATATAAATATTAAATGTCAAATCTAACTGAAAAAAAAAGGATCATGATACTTAGTACAGCACTAGGCAAGACCTTAAGTAGAAAATACTTGTTTATTGATGACCAGACAAGAAATGGAGCCAGATACATAAACTTTTACATTTTCCCTGATAAATGACACAACTCTGCATCAAAGCAGGAGCACTGGGACATGTCACAGGGATCCAAAATACAAAGAAATGTACAGGCATACCTCGTTTTACTGTACTTCACTTCAATATGCTTTGAGGATACTGAGTTTTTTATAAATTGAAGGACTGTGGCAATCCTGCATTGAGCAAGTCTATCAGCACCATTCTTCGAACAGCATTTGTTCACATCATGTCTGTGTATCACATTTTAGTTATTCTCACAATATTTCAAACTTTTTCATTATTGTTTTTCATTATTATATTTGTTATTGTGATCTGTGACCAGCAAACTTTGATGTTATTACTGTAATTGTTTTGGGGCCCCACAAACCACACCTGTATAAGATGGTGAACTTCATAAATGTGTGTGCTCTGACTGCTCCACTGACTGGCCGTTACATCATTTCTCTCCCTCTCCTTGGGCCTCCTTTTTCCCTGAGACACAATACTGAAATTAGGCTAATTAATAACCCTACAATAGCCTTTAAGTGTTCAAGTAAAAGAAAGAATTGCATGTGCCTCACTTTAAATCAAAAGCTGGAAATGATTAAGCTTAGTGAAGAAAGCATGTCAAAGCTGAGATAAGCCAAACGCTAGGCCTCTTTCACCAGTTAGCCAAGCTGTGAATGAAAAGGAAAAGTTCTTGAAAGAAAATAAAAGTACTACTCCAGAACACATGAATGATAAGAAAGTGAAACAGCCTTATTGCTGATGCAAAGTTTTAGTGGTCTGGACAGAAGATCAAACCAGCCACGACATTCCCTTAAGCCAAAGCCTAATCCAGAGCAAAGCCCCAACTTTATTCAATTTTATGAAGGCTGAGAGGCGAGGAAGCAGTAGAAGAAAAGCTGGAAGCTAAGAGAGATTGGTTTATGAGGTTTAAGGAAAAAAAGCAGCAGTCTCTATAACATAAAAGTGTAAGGTGAAGTGGCAAGTGATGATGTAGAAGTTGCAGCAAGTTATCCAGAAGATCAAGGTAAGATAATTAGTGAATGTAGCTATACCAAATGACAGATTTCAGTGTAGACAAAACAGAAGAATGGAAGATGGCATCTGGGACTTGCACAGCTAGAGAAGAAAAGTCAATGCCTGACTTCAAAGGAAAGGCTGACTCTCTGGTTAGAAGTTAATGCAGCTGGTGACTTTAAGTTGAAGCCACGGTTCATTTACTACTAAAAAGATCCTAGGGCCCTTAAGAATTATGCTAAATCTTCTCTGCCTGTGCTCTAGAAATGGAATAACAAAGCCTATATAACTGAATCGTTATGGTTAACTGAATATTTTAAGCCCACTGTTGAGACTTACTGCTCAGAAAAAAAAGATTCAATATACGCTGGTCGCTGACAATGCGCCTGGTCACCCAAGAGCTGTAATCGAGATGTACAATGAAATTAATGTTTTCATGCCTGCTAACACAACATCCATTCTGCAGCCCACGATCAAGAGGCAATTTAGACTTTCAATTCTAATTTTTTAAGAAATACATTTTATAAGGCTATAGCTGCCATACTTAAGAGATTCCTCTGATGGATCTGGGCAAAGGAAATTGAAAACCCTCTGGAAAAGATTCAGCATTCTACATGCCATTAAAAACATTCATGATTCATGGGAAAAGGTCAAAATATCAACATTAACAGGAGTCTGGAAGAAATTGTTTCCAACCCTTATGGATGACTTTGAGGGGTTCAAGACTTCAGTGGAGGAAGTAACTGCAGATGTAGTAGAAATAGCAAGAGAACAATTAGAAGTGGATCCTGAAGATGTGACTGAATTGCTGCAATGCACTCTCATGATGAAATTTTAATGGGTGAGGAGTTGCTTCTTAAGGATGAGCAAAGAAAGTAGTTTCTTGAGATGGAAATCTACTCTTGGTGAAGATGCTGTGAAGACTGTTGTAATGACAACAAAGACTTTAGAATATTACATAAACTTAGATGATAAAGCTGTGACAGGGTTTGAGAGGACTGACTCCAATTTTGAAAGAAGTGCTACTGTGGGTAAAATGCTATCAAACAGCACTGCATGTTATAGAGAAATCATTCATGAAAGGAAGAGTCACTAAGTGTATCAAACTTCAGTGCTGTCTTACTTAAGAAACTGCCACAGCCACCCAACCTCAGCAATTACCGCCCTGATCAGTCAGCAGCCCTCGACTTGGATACAACACCTTCTGCCAACAGGAAAATTGACTTGCTGAAGTCTCAGACGATGGTTAGCCTTTTTTAGCAATAAAGCACTTTTCAATTAAGGTAAGTATATTTTTAGATATGTGATTGCACACTTGACAGACTACAGTATAGTGTAACAGAACTTTAAAATGCACTGGAAACCCCAAAATCCATGTGATTAGCTTTGTTGTGATATTAACTTTATTGTGGTGCTTTGGAACCAAAACCACATTATCTCCAAAGCATGCCTGTGGAAAGATTTCAGTGCTAGGCCACAGGAGAGAGGTAATTGGATGAGGAACTGGGGGTGGGGGAGGCACATGTGCTAAGAATGGATTATTATTATAAACAGCATAAAAAAATTTAAGTATGACAGGGAAGGAAATCTGACCATAGGAGACCTGAGCTGACAGGAAAATTAGTGGGGAAATGGCTGAAGTCCTACCCACTATTGAACATGGAAATGTTGAGTAAGAAAACTTTAAGGAGTGAGACCCACAGAGGCTAGTTAGCAAAGGCCTACTGCTGTCAGATTAAGAAAACATCAGGATACAGGACAGGTTGGGACTTGTTCTCCAAGAAAGGCAGAACAATTTCTAGATGGTGGGACTGAGGAGTCTCAAAGGGTAGCATCGATGTCATTCACACACATTTCTTCTAATGCTACACTAAAAAGAAAACCACATCCTTTGAAGACATTCAGATGAGGAAGCCAAGGCTCAAGTGCTTCAGAATCTGACCAAGCAGCACATTCAGATGAGGAAGCCAAGGCTCAAGTGCTTCAGAATCTGACCAAATCTGACCAGGCATACTACAAATAGAGGGAAGGCCAGAATACTACAGCTGGTCACGCCCAAGGTCTAGTGAATTACACTCTCTGGGTTGACACTGGAAAACTCACAAGTCAGAAAGTACAGACACTGTCCAAGACGAGCTTCAGAGGGTACCTAAGACTCTTCTTACCTGATCTGAGTCAAGTGTCACACGTAGTCCCAGTTTAGTCATTCCATCTTCCTTCAGAAGCTTCAGGTGGGGACAGAGAGCAAGGCAAAAAGCCTTGGCAATGTGCTCAGTTAGTCGGCTATGATCTGCTGGATCACTCAGGCAACTGTGCTGGTCATCACTTTCTAGGAAAAACACCTGTTCCCCAAACAAAAGAGACTTTTAACCTTGTGTGCAGGAGATGTGGGAAGAAACAAGTCTATCAGCTCACTGTATATGAGCACCCTGATCCCCTGAGATGTGCAAGAAGACCTGACAGATAGGATACCACAAAGTCCTTGGGCCAAAAGTAGGGCACTAATGTCTTACTAATGTTTTCAAGTTAAGAAACAATATCGGTCTGCATTTACAAAATAGTAGTAGCAATATGCCTATCTACCGGAAAGCCTTGGTCAGGGTCATAATGGAACATTCTACTCAGAACCAGAAAAGGCTTACATTTTGCATTGTGTACTTCTAAAGGGTAATCCTTATACGTGGAAATTTTCTTAGGAATTTATCTTAGAAGTGAAGAGAACAGCCCAAATAGCTTATGTGACCCAACCCCTTCATACCACAGATAGCTCATAGAAGGGAGAGGACTCGCCCAAGTGCATAAAAGTAGAGACAGAGGCAAGGTCAAGCCCAGAATCTGAGTCTTCTGCCTCTTATCACAGACAGAGTTTTTCCCACCACATGGCCCTGCCACTGCTGAGGCCAGAGCTGTGTCAGTGTCTTGTACTGAGCTGAACACTGCATTGGGCACAGGCAGAAGCATAACAAATTTGGAACTGAGAGGGCCAAGTCCCAGTCTCATAGAGGAGGGTCATGAGCAAGTCCTTTGGCTTCTTAATGCATTTGCCTTTGTAAAATGGAAAGCACCTGTCCCCTCTGGTTATTGTATAGAGTAAATAATATTATAAAAGCAAAATAATCTTATATATACTGATCCCTAGCTTACTGGTCATTAAGCAGCTTGTACTAAGAATACTACAAAAGGGTTAGCTCTGAAGCCCGGTGCCCGATGCACTAGTGAGAGTGGCAGCATGAGATGATAGAAAGAGCTTTGGAGTGGGTGTCAGGAGACCTCTGGCCTTTGCTCTGCCGGTAACTAGAATCAGGCAAGTCACAAAGTCACACAGCCTCTCTGAGCCTGTTATCTCGTTATGCAAATGAGGTGGGTTATTAAGGACCAAAAAGGAGGGAAGGAAGATTAAACTACTTTGTAAGCAATAAAGAGTTTTACAGGTCCCAGACTCTGCACTGCTCAAAATGTGTGCAAAGAATGACGATGACAAAGCATGCAGCTAAGACTCTGAGCTGTGTATGAAAACACTGAGCCTGGTATGAAGGATAAGTCACTTGGAACAATAGCTCAAGAACTGAAGAACCAGGTTCTAGTCTCTGTGCTATCAGGAACCAGCTCTGTGAATTCGGGTAAGGCACTTAACCTCTCATTGCCTTAATTACCTTGTCTGTAAAATGAAAAAGCTAGAAGTCACAGAACTTTTAAAAAAAATGACTTCTAAAGCTGCAAGGAATCTTAGAGATCTTGAATTTAATGCTTTATTTTATAAATGGGTATAAATGAAGTTGAAAAGAAATTAAGAGACCGAGGACCTACATGTATATTCTCCAAGAAAAAACTTCCTAATTTGTCTGATATGTGCACACATACAGGGTCCCTGCCCTGCTCCTCTCATTCCCAGATTAGCCTCTAATATAGTTTTCAAGTTAAGAAAAAACAAAGTAGAAAAGAGTTTAGGAGTTGGCCAGATCTGGGTTTGAATCAGAACTTTGACATTACTTATTTGCCATGTAATCCTGGACAAGCTAGTCTCTGAGCTTTAATTTTCTTATTTTTTTTCCTTTTTCTTTTTAAATGATAGTTGCCACACTAGTTTTCTTATTGGTGAAATAAATCTATTTTCTAAGACCATGTTACCGAAGATAGTTTTAACTGTGAGTGCAACATAACTTGCCTGGCTTCTTGAAGAATATAGCAAAGATGGTATATACCATCCAGAGATGAATTCGAATGCAAACAAATCTCTAAAAGCTAGTCCACAGGAAGGAGGAGACACCAGACTGCTGCAGCCTGCATTTCTTTCCGGTGAGCTAAGTTAGACCAGTGAATTGGAGTATAGAAGAAAACCAATATTTTCCCCCTTATCCTCCAGAATCGGCCCAGAATGTGTCTCTAGACCTAGCAAAAAGTTGGGCTCAAAGGGGGTCAAGGATGCCAAGTTTTATTTCCTTACCTCTGTCCATCTGATGACTTTTCCATTTGCTTTATACTCTGATCCATGGAATATCTTCACACTTGTTATAGACTCCATGGACTTCCCATCTATAGGACTTACGACACTAAAACAGAAGCACAGAAAAGACATGGAAGCAGCTCTTAAAGCCAGAAAAGCCACTTCTCTTATTAAGTCTTGCTACTAATTATACTGGGTACCTCGCCAAACACATCTGTGCAATACATCACTGCAAGAAGCCACTGCACAAAAATGTAACTGAACAGTGCGCTCATGAAAAGTGCTCACTGAAATAATTCAAAGAACACACATAGAAAAAAGGAGTCATGATTCCAGGAGCTGCTTTTTTTAATATAAAGAAATGGTTTACTCAAACCTGCTCTCTTCTTTCAGCATTCCTTCCTTCAGTGAACACATGGCCGCCCACCCAGTCTTGCTCTCCCCTCTGCTGTCACAGCACTGGGCTCCTAATTGTAATAACATCCATCATGTCCTACCCTTCATATATTTCCATATTTTCAAACCTGTTTATGCTTTTGAATCTCTATGTATAAAAGATCAAATTTAACTTAAACTTCAATATCAGGGATTCACTTCATTCGCTTGAAGTAAAATTATTTAAACAATGTTAAGTTTAATTGCTAACTCATCAGACAACAACGTCAAAGAAAAAGCACCCTTAGTTGCTTAGCACTTAGTTGATTTTAAGAGAGGACACTCAGACACTGAGGGACAAGCTGGAAAACATTCAATTTATTTACTACAAACTAAACTCCTGAGCTTGAGAGTCTTCCTTGACTAGCTCTTGTCCTGTTTTCTAAGATGCTGCAACTGGCACTTGCTGTATGAAGGGGAAACCTGCATGTACTTAATTACCAATACTTATGGCATCAGATTTTCAGATTATCAATTTTTTGGTCCTAATGACCATGTCCATTTCCAACTAAAATAGAGAGTTAAACACAAATTGATTTGAAATTACAATTTCCAGTGAAGTATGGGAAAGGTTTTTTCTTTTTTGTAAAATAGGCAAATGCACTTATTGATTTAGAAATTTCTTCTTTTCTGTTCAATAACAAATGTTTTTAAATCTTAAAAAAAAACAAACAAAAAAAAACACCAGTGTGCCATGTTGTAAATGCCCTCTATTTGCCTTTGCTCCTGCTATTCCCTCAGACTGGAACACCCACTCTGCCACAGTTATGTGGCAGATACCTACTCATCTTATCAGATGCAGCTTAAGCAGCAGCCATTTCTCTATGCAGTCATTCTTAAATACCACCCTACCACTTCTATCAAGCTTCCTCTTTTCTTTTTCCATCTTCACTGTATCCTACAAAGTTTTCTATGAGCATCTTCCATACTTTGGTGTACTTATTTATAACTATTTTCAAAACCAAACTGTCAGCTGGGACCATGTGGAATTCATTTTTTTGTACTTCCAGAGGCCCGCATGTAGAATTATTGCCTGAAGGATGGAGGGAGGGAGGGCAGAAGGGAGAGAGGGAGACAGGAATGGGAGAAAGCTTAACACAATAAAATATAATATATTCATTTATTCAATCCATTTTTCAAAGTACTTTATAGGTGAAAGACAGGTTTTTAGGTGCTGGTAACACAGTAGTAAATAAACCAGATCCGACCTCCCCCCGCTCCGCCAAAAAAATAAATCAGTGTCTGCCTCATGGAGCTTACATCTCAAGGGCAATATAACAAAAATAAATAAGTAAAAATATATTGTCTGTTAAAAGTTATAAGTGCTCTTGAGAAATACAATACAGTGAAAGGGGATAGGAAATATTGGGGGTGGAAGGAAGAAATGTATGACAGTGTTATAATTTAGATAAGTTGGTCAGGAAAGGCCTTATTGAGAAAGTGACATTTTAGAAAATACTTGTAGGCAGTGAGGGAGTGACTCATGTGGCTACCTAGGGGCAGAGTATAAGCTGAGAGAACAAGTACAAGGGCTGATGTATAGTTGATGTGTTCAAGCAAGAAGGCAGGTGTTGCATCTGAGAAGAGGGTGGGTGGAGGGATGCAGATTGTGTAAGGCCTTATAGGTCGTAAAAGACTTTGGTTTTTACCCTGAATGATATTAGAAGTCAGTGGTAGGTTTTGAGCAGAGAAGTGACAACTGCTCTGCCTGCTGTACTGAAAACAATTTGGATTGGGAGGAGGGAATAGGCTAAGATTAGGAACAAAGAAACCAATTAGGAGGCTACAGCAATAATGCAGACCAAATGATAGTAGCCTGAACTAGGATGATGGCAGTAGAGGTAGAAGTAGTATGATTCTGGATATATTCTGAAGTCAAGTTAACAGGATTTACTGTTGGATTAAGTGTAGGGTCTGAGAGAAAGAAAAGTGTCAAAGGTGAGTCCAAGGTGTTGGCTTGACCCATAGGAACAAGAGCTTCCATATGGTGGGAAAGAGTATGGCATCTGAAGCCCAAGAGTATGGCATCGTAGCCCTGCTGCTTCCTAGCTTTGTGGAGTCACCTAGCCTTGTGGTGCCTGTTTACTTATCTGTGATATGGGAATAACAATACTGATTGTTATATCAAATGAAACAATATTAGCAAAAGTGCTTTGTAAACCATAAAAGGCTTAGGTTTTACTCTTACCTCAATAACTTTAGAGAAATTGTTTCATCAACTCCTTCTCTTCAAAAATATGCATAGAAACTCCTTCAGAAATTAAGCCAAAAAACCAGATATTTAAAATTCTATGTTATGTATACAAAGCAGTCCTTTTTCTTAGGCATGGCTTTTGGTCAAGCTATAGAACACCAGTGTAGACAAACCCATAGCCCGGCCCATAACTAAATGCCACAAGGAAGGACACTGCATGTACCCCTTGTTGATGTTCCTGTCGTCATCCACCCAATGGATGTGGATGTGCTCCGGGGGATCCTCAGCATCTGCCTTGCCACAGGTGATGGTGAAGTCCTTCATCTCTCGCAGCGCCTGCCTCAAAGCATCCATATTCTCTGCAGTTATCTGGACCATAACGCCATCTGAGAATCAGCACCAAGATAATACCAATAAAAACAAGGGAAAGCCAGGGAGAGGGGCAGCTGAAAAATGGTACTTGGCACCTAGCAAATCCCTCTAGGATTTAATGTAAAACTTTGTTCTGCTCTCTAAAGCTGAAAGATACAAATGGGTTTTGTTCTTTACGCTGAACTATTACTTAACCGAAAGTGCTATGAGGATCAAGTGCCAAGCTGAGTTCTGCTTAAAACACTTGCCTGTTGATTTCACTTTAGACACAACAAAGAATTTCTCCTGAGACTGCTCAAAGAGAAAACTTACACATGGTCACATCTTGTTCCTGTTTCCCCTCTTGTACGTGTCATGCTTTAATCATATTTACTGGTTTACATTTCTGTCTCTCACTTTACTATGATTGGCTGGCATACAGTGAATGCCCAGTAAAAGTCTGTTAAGTAAATCACTGAATAAACAACAGCAGTGGGATAGGGGATAAATCCATTTATTGACTGGCAATGAAGACAACCACTACATGTATTTTACATGGGAACCATGTAGCTAACAGATGGTAACTATTTGGGGGCTGCTACCTACCTGAGTCAAAGGCAAACACTGAAACTGAGAATGAAAATTGCTACCTGCTAAGTAATTACCCTGCTTCACTGATACAAAATTTTGTCAGCTGAAATAATTTCTAAAGAGTTTCAATAAAAAATTTATAAATAGGCATCCAGTTGCTCTAATGGCACACACAGTGAAATGCAAGACCTAAGAAATTCCCAACCCAAAGGCATAAACATAACTTTTAAACACACTGCTTTGCATTTGTAAGGATCTGCATCAGTACAATTTATCACTTCGACATTTAAAAGATGTTTTTTAATCATCTTGTAAAGACACAATTTCTAAAGCAGTCAATACTTGATCACATAGGCAATAATTAGTCACTTAAGATCAAACGACTAACTCCTGGATTTAATAATTTCTTAATAGCATGTTTCTGCTATGTAGTCAGAGTTATGAAATTTAGTGGTATAATATTAGTGTACTTTGCTCTTCACTTGCTCTTTTATTAAGTTTACCAATAAAGGAGATCAAAGCCAATATATATCTATTAACATACATGTAAGATTATCTATATATTTCAATTAACACTAGAATCTACCCTCAGGAAGAAATTATTTTAGGTAGGGCCTTGGAGTGAGCTATTATGAGATAAAAATCTGTTGTCATGTGTGGCAGATTGCATTTTCCAAAGATGGCCACAATACCTCCTGTCTCACGCGCTTTTCTACAATACTATCTTGCATTTCCCCAACAATAAGTAGAGTCTAACTCCTCTCCCCTTGAATCTGGGCAACTTATGACTATTTCCAACACCAGAGTATGTGACACTGTGCGACTTTCAAGGCTGAGTCGTACTAAGCAATGTGGCTTCTGCCTTGTCGATGGAATACTAGTGCTTGGAGTCCTGAGCCATCATGTAAGAATCCAACTATCCCAAGGCTACCGTGCAAAGGAGTCCAATGTGTAAACACTCCAGGCATTACTCCTTGTCTTTAAAACATCCTAGGCCAGACTCCAAACATATGCATGAACAAACCTTCAGGTAATTCTAGCTCCCAGCCATCAAGTAACCACAGCCTTCAAGTCATCCCAACTGAGGCCCCAACATCACAGAGCAGGGTTAAGCCATCCCTGCATTGCCATGTCAAGGGCAGGCCCAGAGGATTCAGGGAGCAGGATAAAATAGTTGCTTTAAGCAATTAAGTTATAGGTTAATCTGTTATGCAAAAAGAGTAACCAGATCAAAATACAGTTAAAGAATAACTGACAAAGAATATAAACAGTATGCTCATTAGCCTTTCATTAGCTGTCATTTAATTAACTTTTGTCAGGATATGTGTCATGTCCAATTATAGTGAACCAGCAGCAAGCACATCCCACTCTGTATCCCAAATGATGACTGCAACATTCTTGTGGGTAACAGGGACTGAACTTCATCTACACATTTAACAGATTTGAGCTCAATGATACATTTGAACTCAGACAACATCCCCTTGAGTACCTTATTCCAAAGCTCTAAAGGTCATCTCTTAATTTTTATGTCACTATTCCATGGTATCTCTGCCACTTACTCCCTTTGGAGAACTAAGCGCCTTTATGACAGTTTTAATTAAAGAGACGCTACTGAATAAATAACAGGAGTTCAGAAGTCTACGGCAAAAACATCAAAACTTCCTTTAATATCCCTTGCTTTTCAGCTGTGCAATTAGGAATGAACTAATGTACATGCAGAAAATAACTCATTCTTTACCTTCTACAATACTGGACTTGGCAAGATATCCTGAAGAGGATTTCAGAGCGCCACTGAACACAAAGAAACTGGCACCAGTCACTAAAAGAGCAATAGAAAATAGTTTAGTGAAGACACACTCTGAGACGGAAAGACAGAGAATAGTAATAAAATATTTAATAACTGGGAATGCCAACCATAATCATTCGTAAAACAAAAAATACCAATTCTTACACCATAATATACAAGTAACCGATAATTCTGATGCTTATGAGAGGTTGGGAATTAGGTTTTAAGATACTCTCTCCCATTTTGCTTTGCTCTTATTCCAATGGAGAATCAAAGAATCTTACAAAGAAATCTTAGTGGTTAAGTTTAGGGCTTGGCCTGAGGCCTGTTTTTGGAAATAAAATTATATTGGAACATGGCCATTCATTTATACACTTTCTATGGCCGTTTTTGAAATATGATGCCACAGTCTATGGCCATGCCACCACGAACAAGCCTGATCCCATCTGATCTTGGAAGAAGCTAAGCAGGGTCGGGCCTGGTTAGTACTTGGATGGGAGATCACCTAGGAAGACCAGGTGATGTAGGCGTAAAAAATAAATAAAATAAAAAATAAGGGATTGTAAGCCGACGAGGTCTTCGTAATCTGTGAGGTCAACCAAGGGTTGCCTCGCCTAAAAAACAAACAAACAAACAAATAAGTAAAGAAATATGATTCCAGAGTTAAGTAGTTGGCAACAAAGACTGCAGGCCTGCAAAGCCTAACATATACAGACAAAGTCTGCTGACCCCTGATCTAATTCATTGGTTTCCAGGTTTGTTTGTTTGTTTTTTTTTTACACCAAATATATTTTGAATATGGACATATGTTTGCCAACTATTTTATTTACCAACTGGAGCTATTAAAAACCCAAACACCTGACACCATTATCTCTTCATAAAAGAAAGGATATTTAATACATTTAGCTTTATGAAAACTTCACTACACTGTCCTTATGTCTCCACATCTTAAATTGGACTGAGCTATTCTAACCGCCTACCTACTAGCCTTACAATATTTCTAATAGGTAAGTCATCCAGCTTACAAACTCCTAGTGGCAAGGAGCAGCCCATTCTACTTCTAGATAACTCTCAAGTGTTTATGAGTGTGCTCACAAATTGAACCCAAATCTAGATTCTTGTTACTTTCACCCACTGGTGCTGGTTTTGGCCTTTTGTAGCTTTAAAGAGTAAGCTGAATCTTATTGTCACATAATAGAAAATCTTAAAAATAGAGACAGCTATTTTTCACTATCTTCTAATCTATATACTTTTCCATGCTAAACATTTATATTTCGAGAGGTTTTCATTTGACCTAGTTTCCAGATTTCTCACAGACCTTGAATCATTCTCTGAAGACCCTCCAGTTTTACCAATGGATATCATCAATTATGTTAATGATACCTAGAACTTATTCAAATATTCTAGGACTTATTTGACTAATAAGGAGCATGTGGACTTGTCACCTACATAATTTTGGATATACTATTTGAATATATATGTGCTAAATACCTTTTATGCATTTATTAAACAATTAAAATATATATACTGAAGAAAGTAACCTACAGTATGTCTTTTAGAAAAGTGTTTCATAAAGCATACTAAAGAAAGCTAGTTTTAGGAGATATTTCGAGGGAAAAAAGATTTATGGTCAAATAAATTTAGGAAGGGCTAGGTACTATCTTCCTTTTGGAAAAATCACAATACAAATCAGCTTGTTAAAGGCTCTGAAAAATCCCAAAGAAATGTTTAAATTTATTTAATTCAGGATTTTTCAGTTTAATGCATTAAACAAGATTTTTATTTATTTACGTGAATATTTTATAAAACCATAGAACCTAAGACACTTCAGGAAATGCCATGTTGAGCAGTGCTTCTTAAATTCTAATGTGCATTTAATTTACATTGTGATTGTGTTAAAATGCAAATTCCGATTTAGCAGATCTGGGATGTAGATTCTTCATTTCTAACAATCTCCTAAGTGATAAGACCACATTCTGAGTACCATTGAACCTTCTTCGGAATCCTGTCAATCAATTAATTAACATTGAGTATGTTAATTCAATAAGCTCCAAATCTAAGCGTATTCTTACTATGGGGCCTAGTCTCCTATCTTCAAATACCAATGCTGGACCTGTCAGTATTCTGAGGCAGTATTTCCAAATGTTCCCCTCAGTAACAGAGATGCCATTTGCACTCTGAATCTGACTACTTAGGGAGTCAACATAATTCTAGCTAATAAGCTTGGAAAGGTTAGTTTAATCAAGTTGTTTGTGGTCACCTGTCTAGAAAGTGTTAGGGGGCCGAGATAGCCGACTCTGTAAATCCAGTACAATCTTCCATTCTCATAATCTAGATCAGCTCAAATACTCACCCTTTCTGGGCTGATTGTGAATACTGATAGCCTGGGTCTGATAGTTTCCATCATCATTCTGTACACACACAAGATGAGAGTCTGCCTTCTCATTGAAGCAAGCACCTCCTGCTAGGACATGCTCATTGGACTTGTTCATGGCTTTCATCATCTGCAATCAAAGATTAACTTTCTTATTCTGCCAAGAATGGGATTTTTTTTTGTCTGACATAGTACAACTTCTTCATCTTCTCAAAGACAAAACAGAATATTATTATTTATTAAAGTGACAAAAGAACAATCAAATAATACAAAGTGAAAAATCAGCCACCATTAATAAAAAATCAACATATACAAAAATTCCCTGTATAGTTTATAGGTAATTTGTACTATAACCTAGGCACATGACACATTTTGCATTCATTTTTTTTGGTCTTTTATTGCTGCACTAAATTCAAGTAACTAAAAAGTAGTTTAGCTAATTATAGTAGTTTCTACTACCCAGTGGATTCACTGAGGATATATGTACTGAAATTCTAAGCCAAAAGAATGTCCCATATTAAGTGTATTTGTCATCTTTTTCCACATCCATACAAAGCAGTGAGGCCTTTCCGCTAGAAATATATAAACTCTACTGTTTCTTAGTTTTACTAATGCATGTTTGAAATCTTCAATGAAATCACCAATATTTTGCTTTGTCAAAAGATTTAAAATGATAATTCTGAAGCTAACTTATAAAAACTCACAGGCCACCATTATGTGTCTGGTAAACAAATCTGAATTTTTATTCTTTTGACGCTAAACTCTGGCATCGAGATGAAATAAGCTAATAACAATTTGTTTTTATTACCCATTTTTTCCTTCATGCCATCCTATCTGTCCAAATTTCTGATCCAATCCTTTGAAAATCTAGTCCAACTTTTTTTCACTCCCCTCTTCCTCTTATACTATAAACTGCAGTACCAGTATGAAAAATACTAGATAATAGTGTTCTGATATCTTTTATATTTCTGTATCAATACACTCAAGAAAATGTACTGAGGTGAAATTCACATGACATAAAATTAACCATTTTAAAGTGAACAATTCAGTGGTATTTAGTATACTCACAATGTTGTGCAACACAACCTCGATCTAGTTCCAAAACATTTCCATCACCCCAAAGTAAAACCTCTCACGCATTAAGCATTTCTCCCCACTCCCCACTTCCAACCACCAATGTACATTCTGTCTCTACTCATTTAGTCTGGGTAGTTTATATAAATGGAACCATACAATATGTGATCATTGTGCCTGGCTTTTTTTCACTTAGCATAACATTACGGAAGCTCATCCATGTTGTGGCATGCATCAGTACTTCTTTCCTTTTTATAGCTGAATGATATTCCATTGTATATACAGTTGACATCTGAACAACTTGGGGGTTATGGGCACCAACCCCTCATGCAGTCGAAAATCCACATCTAACTGTAGTCCCTGGGTATCCACAGAGGATTTGTTCTGGACCCCTGTGATACCAAAATCTGTAGATGCTCAAGTTCCTTATATAAAATAGCACAGAATAATGCAGACAGTTGGCCCTCCACAGTGTGGATTCCCAGAGATCAAAAATACTGATTTGGATCTGCAGTTGATTGAATCTTCAGATGTGAAACCCGAAGATACAGAGGACCAACTGTATATTTACTGGAAAAAATATGCATATAAATGGACCTACATAGTTTGAACTCATATTGTTCAAGGATTAAATGTATATATACCACAATTTATTTATCCATTCATCCATGGACTTCTGGGCTATGTTCACCTTTTGACTATTTTAATAGTAATACTATGAACATGTGTGTACATGTACTTGTTATGAGTACTTGTTTTAAATTCTTTGGTGTTTTAAATATACCTAGGGGTGAAATTATGGCATTATATGGTAATTCTGTAACCTTTTGAGGTATCAAACTGTTTTTCATAGTGGTTAAATCATTTTACATTTCCACTATCAACATATAAGGATTCCAATTTTTCTACATCCTTGCCAACACTTATTTTCTATTGTTGTTTTTTTTTAATAGCCATCCTAGTAGGTGTGAAGCAGTAACTCAATGCACTTTTGATTTGCATTTCCCTAATGTTTAACGACTTTGAATGTGTTTATTAGTCAGTGTATATCTCTTCTTTGGAGAAATGTCTATTCAACTCCTTTGCCCATTTTTTAAATTGGATCATTTGTCTTTTGTTTTAGAGTTGTAAGAGTTCATTATATATACTAGATACCAGACCCCTATCAGATATAAGATTCTCAAATATTTTCTCTCATTGTGTAGGTAGTCTTTCACTTTCTTGTTAATGTCCTTGGATGCAAAAAAGTTTTTAATTTTTATCTATTTTTTCTTTTGCTTGTCATATCTTTTGGTGTCATATCTAAGAATCCACTGCCGAATCCAAGGTCATGAAAATTTACCCTCATATTTTTCTCTAAGAGTTTTATGGTTTTAGCTCTTATATTTAGGTCTCTGATCCATTTTAAGTTTTGTATGTGGTGTGAAGTAGGGGTACAACTTAATTCTTTTACATGTGGAAACTCAGTTATCCCAGCACCATTTGCTGAAAACTATTCTTTCACCATTGAATGGTCTTGGCACACTTGTCAAAATCAACAGGCCATAATGTATGAATTTATTTTTGAATTCTTAATCCTATTCCATGCCAGTACCAAACTGTTTTGATTGCTATAGCCTTACAGTAAGTTTTAAAATTGAGAAGTGTGAATTCTCCAATTTTTTTCTTTTTCAAGATTATTTTGGCATCAGGGCCCCTTGAGAAACTTCAAATGAAGTTATTAGCTTTACCTTTTCTGCAAAAAAAAAAAAAAAAAAAAAGGAAGGCCATTGGAATTTTGATAGGGCTTGCGTTAACCTATAGATCACTTTGATGGAGCTTCTATTTAATCTGTATTGACATCGCAATATAAGTTTTCTAATCCATGAACATGAGATGTCTTTCCATTTATTTAGGTCTCTTTTTCAAATTCTTTCAGCAACGTTTCATAGCTTTCAGGATACAAGTCTTTTGCTTCCTTGGTTAAATTTATTCTTACACATCATAGTGATACAATTATAAGATAGCATGATCTCCTGGCTTTATAACTCTTGCAAAGTTATTATTATAATACTGTATCACCAGAGGCATCCAAAAATTGACTATTCCCCTCACACTGACATTTATCAACTTCACTAGTCCAAGCCACTTCTATCAAGGTTTTCCAAAGATTACTTTTAAGTAACTCTTTTACAAACAAGATGTCAGATTCCTACTTATAGAAGTCAACTGATAGACTAATTTAGGTTTTCATTTGCAATTTGCATTTATATCATGTGAAAGAAACTGATATAACATATAGCAATTTAAAAGAATGTTATTTCCATCATTTCTTCCAAATCATTAGGCTAAAGTAGTTTCTAATTTTGTCTGCTCTAAGCAGATTAAGAAATATTTTCAATTCAGACATTCTAAATAAATAATAGCTAACTATAAGGAAATCATTTCCCTGATGTTAATTTCAAGCCCATTGAGATTAAACCTTCACATTTCTTTAGAAATGAAAAAATTTTTTCTCTTAAAATCATGTTCATTTATACCAAGAGGAGTTTCCCAGATATTCAAAGGACCAAAATGACCATAAAATAAACTTACACTTGTCATATGAAGACTGATAATGATACCTGACTTTCCATTTTAGTTGTGCCATTTCCTCTGCCCTATCAATTGAAATTCTGTAATATCTTTTGTACTATCCCTATCTGCACCATAGTTTAAAACTTAATTACCTCTTTTCTGGATAAAATAACCTTATAACTGGTTTTTCTACAGTCCGCTCTATCAGTTCTGATTCACTGCACACGATGTTCTCATAGTTACCAAAACGCAGCTCCAATCAAGTCACATCTTCTCTACTTCTTATGCTCTGGCCCCAAATCAGCTGTTTGTCTTGATTCCCTTCTGACTGTATCCTTATATGCAGGAATACTTCCTAATGTACCACTATTTCCCATCTCTGACCTTTAGCATATGCTGTTATTTAGCCTCCCTTTTCTTCTCCCACATCCAAGCACCTGAAAAAGCTTCCCTCCAAATCAAAGCTTAGTAAAAATACCAATTTCTACGTGTAGCCTTCTCTAATTCCCAGACACCAATGTGACCACTTCCTTCTTTGAACTGCCATAGCACATTCTTTGTAATTCTTATATGGCACTATTCACATTCTGCCTTGGATTAAGATTAATAGCGGGGAAGAGGGGAGGTAGATGAAGTAAAGGGGGTCAAATATGTGGTGACAAAAATCTAACTATGGGAGGTGAACACACAGTGTAAATATATATATGCCTTACTGTTAAAACATACAGCTGAAACTTATTGGATTTTGTTAACCAATGTCACCATAAAAAATTAATTAATTTAAAAAAATTAATAGCAAGGACTCAAGTCAGACTGCCTATATTTCTATCTTGGCTTTGTTACTAACTAGCTGTGTGCTCTTAGGCAAGTTATTTGATTTCTCTGTGTCCCATTTTCCTCCTCTGTAAAATGAAATAACAGAAGTAATTATTTCATAGAATTATGAGGATTAAATAAATACTTTAAAGTGCTTAGAACACCATCAAGAATATGAGCATTGATTAAATAAAATTTGTATGCTTGTCTCCTCTACCCTGCTTATAAAATTGTAAAGCAATCCTAAAATCTGCAGCAAATAATTCAACTGAGTACTTCTATAACAGGATTCAGACACCAAGAACTCACAAATTAATGACAGATGCACTGATAAAAGGCAGAGAAACTGCTGTGACAACAGTATGTTCAAAAGAGCTAATATCTATGGAGTACCAACTGAGAGCCAGGCACTGAGTTAAATGCTACATGCATCTTATCTCAAAAAAACATTTTAAGATATCAAGTGAAGTAGTACCTAAGCTTTATCTTCTTGTATTTCCTACTGCCAGATTCAATTAAAGAATATAGTTCTAGGAATGACTGCTGGATGAATGTGAGGAGCTATAACATCTACTCCATTTCTGAATTAACACCATGTCCTCCAATTTCCTGAGATCTCATGTTAAAAATGATCATTTATTTAGCCTTTTGGTTTAAAATGGAAAAGGTCTGTGGAGAAGATTAAGCAGGGCTTTGGGTAACAGTTACAATTTGTATATAATGTGTAAGGCTTAGCACAGGGTATTGCTCACAGCAGGTCCTCATGGCAGGTACTCAATATATTCAGGTCTGCTGAATATATTAATTAGTAAACCATATAAGTAGGGATGGATTTGGAGGGTTTGCCTTATTCATGGAATTATACTGAGAGTAAATGTCACCATGATTTTAAAACCTTTTTTTTTTTGGTTCACTTATAATTGCAGTGTCACACAGATAAAGTATCTAATAAAATAAGTTTTAATGATTTAATTTTATTAACATTTATCAAGTAACAAGGACTTTAAGAAGGAAGATCCATTATAGAGGCATGGAAAATCTATGAAAGCAAACCACTGTGCCATGGGTACAATGAAGAATGAAAGGTATACTCTCTGCCCTCAAGTGGCTCAAAATTCAGAGCAGGAGGGCACTCATGCTCATCAGCTATAGATGTTACATGAATAAAGAAAGCTGGGAAAACAGGAAAGGAAGAGTAATACTGTCTAGGGGATTGAGGATTCTAGGTAAGTTTCCTAAAGGGTGTATCATTTGAATTGGCTTTGAAATCAGGTACAGAGGAAGAACACTTGGGTAAAGAGAAAAGCATGGCCGAACAGAAATAGAACTGAGAAGGGAACACTGAGCTGAATAATGAAGGAACAGGTAGAGGACAATCCTTTCCTGGAGATATTTAGAAAAAAATATATATTTATCTTTCTAGTTAGTTGGAGTTCACCTGCATCCAGAAGTTAGCACCTACCTTTCAGTCCTATGCATCCACAGATCAACTATGAACTTTCATTCATTCATTTAGCAAATACTTACTGACCACCTCATATGTACTAAGCACTGTGTTTTTACTTGGTTTATTCAATAAATCCATTCTCTCATGGAATTTATATTCCTGTGTGTATAGGGGAGGAAACAAAAACAATAAACACATAAATACATAAAATGTTAGACACTGATAAGTACTATACAGAAAAATAAAGTATGGGAGGACTAGGTGTGCTGGCGAATGTCATTTGAAATAGGATGGTCAGGGGAGGCCTTACTGAAAAGTGAGAGGAAAACCATGGGATTGTCTAAGGAAGAGCCTTACAGACACTTATAAAAGCTGATGCAATGGGCCTGGGGTGGTAGCATGTCTGGTAGTTTCAAGGAACATTAAGGACAGTGTGGTTGGAGTTGAGTGTCAGATAAAGAACAGGTATAAAAAATGAGGTTAGAGAGGTAATAGGTTAAGAAATACAAAATGGTAAAGAGAGGACTTAGTTTTTATTCTAGCTGGGATAAAAGATCTATGGAGGGGTTTTGAACAGAGAAGTGATGAGATTTGATTTAGTTTTAACAAAATCACTCCAGCTGCCGTGCTGAGAATAGTCTGACATGGGAAAAGGTATCAACAGGAAGACCAGTAAGGAGGCTGCTGCACAAATGCAGGAAAAATAATGATGTTAACTTAGACCAAGATAAGTCCAAAGGTAGAGGGGTAGCTGGGTTCTAGATATATTTGGAGGGTAGAGCCAGTAGAATTTCCTAACAAACTGAACAGGGGAAAAAAGACTTACAGATAATTCCAAAGTTTTGGGCCTGGTAACTGGAAGGATGGCACTGCCATTTCCTTAGGGAAGGCTGCAAGAGGAGCAGGTTTTGAGGAAAGATCAGGAGATCAGAGTTGAACTTGCTAAGCTTGAGATGCCTGTGCAAACAGAACTGTCAAATGGGCAGTAAGATACTCAAGTCTACAAAACAGGGGAGAGATTCAGGCTGGAGAAGACACTTGGAAGACATCAGTAGAGACACAATATTTAAGGCCAGAGAATTCTAGATTACCAAGAAAATGGATAGACACAAGGACAAAAGTTATAAGGACTAAGCCTTTGGATTTTCTAAAGTGAGTCAGAAAAGGGGTCAGAAAGTGGGATGTACAAAGACAGAATTAAATTGTGGGAGATAAGGGATGCCCTAGGAGCTCAGGACTTCTTGTGGTGCTTGAACATATGAGATTAGAGCCAGTGATCACAAGACCAAAAGTAGCAGCAAGGTTGTGAGTGCTGCGAGATAGGGAAAGCTAGGAATTTGGCCAGAAGCAGCCACTGTTCACTCTTATCAGGCATGCAGAGACCTAGACAAGGGAAAGTCTTATTCTGAGCATGCTGTGTTCAGCAGAGACCTCCCATTGCAGTCAGTGGAGGTATAGCATCCAGGACTCTTTCTTGGGGATCCTTTTAATTTATACCTGTGGTTAAATACTGTCCTCCACATGTAACACTAGGAATAGCTAAATCAAGAGTCAGTGGAATATCAGTTCCCTCCTCTGCACTATTTTCCAGTGTACCTTTCACCAACTCCTCTCATTTCTTTTGAAAGAGGACTATCATTTCCTCCTAAGAGAAAAGAAATGTATTTCTTGAAGGCCAGAAAATAAAACATTCCTAAACAGATTTTAGGGCCATCTGTTCTTGCTAGTGCTACAATGAACCTTTGAAATTATGCTTTTGTAACTTCATATTTCTCTGAAGAATATGTGTAGCTTTGAATTAAAATAAACCCAAACTCTTTTTTCAGAATCTCAGAGTGAAAAGAATCTGAAGAGGACATTCAGCCTAAATTATAAAAGATAGGGAATTGTACAGGTATGATTTCAGAGATGCTTGCATTATATCACAACCAACAAACTTTTCTATTCCAGTCTCTCTGGTTTTGAGCAAAGAAATATTAACAAAATTTTTCTCCTTTTTGCTTGAGACATTAATGTTGGGTTAACTCTTTGGCTTGATTCCCCAGTGACCTGATAAAAGTTTGAATGTCCATTACACTACTAAAAAAAAATTGCTTGATTTTTGTTCTATTTAAAATAATTGATAAAATGTACATATTTAAAGTGTACAATGTGATAAATTTTTATTTTATTTTATTTTCAAGTGTACAGTACATTGGTTAGACATTTATATAGTTTATAAAACGGTGCCCTTAACTGCTCTTTCTCTCCTCTGGCTCTCCACCTAGCCCTTACATTAATGCTACCTGCATTCCTTATGCTGTGCTCCCCATCCCCATGACCATCTATCAACCACTAATTCATACTTCTTTAACCCTTCACCCCATTCTCCCAGCTCCCCAAGCCCCGTCCCCTCTGGCTGTCACCAGATTGTCCTCTATTTGTGAGTCTGTTTTTGATTAGTTTCTTCTTTTTGTTCCTTAGATCCCACATATAAGTGAAATCATATGGTATTTATCTTTCTCTCTCTGACTTATTTCACTCAGCATAATAGCCTCTAGGTCCATCTATGTCATTGCAAATGGTAGGATTTCATTTTTTTAATGGCTGAGTAATATTCTATTTATATATGAACCATAACTTTATCCAGTCGTCTGTTGATGGGCATTTAGGCTGCTTCCATATCTTGACCATTATAAATTGTGTTGCCATGAACATAGGGGTGCATAGATCTTTACGAATTATTGTTTTGGCTTTCTCTGGATGAATACCCAGAAGCGCAACTGCTGGGTCAAAGGTATATCCATTTTTAATTTTTTGAGAAACCTCCAGACTGTTTTCCATAGTGTCTGTACCAATTTTCATTCCCACCAACAGTGTATGAGGGTTCCCTTTTCTCCACATCCTCGCCAACACTTCTTGTTCTTTGATTCATTGATGACAGCCATTCTCAATTTGATAAATTCTGACATGTGTATATACCCATAAAAAAAGCACTTGAAACTACTCTCTGCTAAATCAGATAAGAAAAATAAGTGATAATAAACTGATGAACTATACTGAAAATGAAAAATAATAAATGACAGGTAATACGGTTATATTTTTGAACAAAGATTTCTGAACCTGCTCAACCGTAAACATAGGAGGCAGAATTCAGATAAAGACATAATATGAATGGTAGCTGTTCTCCTGAATATCCTCAGTCAGTACTGAAATAACTACAGGGAGCCTCATAGCTTTTACAATATACTAAAGAGACCCAGTTTCCAATACAAAGTACCATCTTGTAAACACGAAGGATACCCATGTATGTTATCTGATTGGGGATGACATCTGATCCTCTTATTTCTGGAAAGTAAGCTTCCACAAGGCAAGCATAATGTTCTTTATTCATCTTTGTATTTCATAGCACAGAATATATTTAATAGATGTTTGTTAGATAATAAAACTTCAAATATGAAAAATAACTTTTCAAAGCATAATCTCTTTCAAAACTATTTAGGGCACAAATTATATAAAACAGTTCACTTTAAAGATCTGACTCTAGCTAGTCTAGTCTATTACTGTTTGATATTCCAAGGAAGGACTATTTAATAGCTGAATACTGCTAACTGTATCCCAGCAAAAATTAAGCATACACCCTAGCTACTATTTTCTATGGTCCTGAAAAAAACCATCACAGGGTAAAGGCTTTTGTCACATAGATCATTCTCACATAATAATGGTGAGCCCTGAGCTTGTAAGTCCAGTAAGACATTTGTGTGATTCTAAGTGCATACCAAGTACAGAATGTTTATTGAATGTACAAATATATAAGTGAATAGATGGCTGAATGAAGGGGAAAAAAAAGGAAGAAAAGAAAGAAAGGAAAAAGAAGCGAGGGAAAGAGGAAATTATTTCATACCAAGAAGTACTGGAAGAAGTAATCACAGAGTTACCACCCTGCCTAATAAAACAACAAATTTTAACCATTATAATACTGAACTAAGTTTTAAAATAAAATTCTCTTTTAAACCACAACGATTACTATTAGACATTTTAGAACTGATTTTAAGAAAATTTTAAATTCAAGAAAGACTTCACATGGCAAATGAGTAAAGAGCCTTATTTGCATAACTCTGTTAATGTGTTTAATAGTATGCACAATTTCATTTTAGTTACAATACAGCTTAATTCAAGATGTAATCATTTGCTTTTGGAACCTTACTTAAAAGACATTCAGGACTTATAGTGAGCTGTGGTTAAACATTAAGAATAGTCAAAAATAACATTACTTACAGTAAGAGGTAAAAATGAAAAGATCACACCATGAATGTTATATATTTTTATACCATAATCAAAATGCAAATCTATCACTGATTATCATAGCATCAAAAGGTCAAAAGCACAACCAATTACTAAATAAATCACAAATTTAACCTCTTGCCTCTCTGTTATGAAATTCCCCATCATTGATCTAAGTCATACAATATTCTAAACTGATTTCTCTGTCAATTAAAAAATAAAATATTCATGTAATCTTATGTTTTTTGCCTTCCTTCATGTATTTAACAATGAAAACTATGCCTTCATGGTAAATCTTACCTCATTGTATCTGTTGCTGGGAATTTTGATGCTGGTTTTCCGAACTTCCATATCAACCACCAAACCTTGAACTACTGGCAATGTATACTGGTAATTTCTGAAGTCCTGAGCAAAAGCAGATTGAAATGAAATAAAGAATTCATCAAAGGCAGTATCTGATTTATAGTAATAATATTAGCACAAACTGAAAAAATGTCCAAATGTCGAAAATGTCCAAAAGAAAGATCTTATTTTTCTAAATAAGGAAAATATAATGAAAGATCCACTGTGTGTGTACTCCAGCTCCCTATTAGACAGTAAACTCTTGTAAGGCAGTAGGTTACAAAGTTTCATATAACCCTTATACATAATATTAAACAAATATTTGAACACTTTACTCTGCTTCATCACCACTTAACATTTTCTATAGTTATTTTTAACTGTCTACTCCCTCTAAGGTAAGCTCCAAGAGGATAGGAACCGTCACCTGTTTCTTTCTTGTTATATTCCAAATGCCTGGAACATCTTAGGCACTCAATGAATATCTGTAGGGTAAAACACACTTTCATAGGGTCTTATAGACCATCATAAGGACCTTTACCTTTACTTTTTTTTTTGGCCAGGTCTGTGCTTGAACTATTTCACACGAAGGCACATGGCAGCTTACACTGGACAAAATGAATAATTAAAAGGTAGATTTAAATATGAAAAAACCATGGCCCAGTAATCCCATGCTACCCTAATACTGGGACCAGGATGGCTATCACAGTCTGGGAATAGCCAGGGCTGGCACCTGGGGCATAGATACAGTGATGGGAAGATTAATTTTAGAATGTTTGAGGGTTGCCCAGGGACACCCCTGGCTTCTTCACACAGAATAGACAGTAAGGGAGAAAGGAGATCAGATAAACAGAATAAAAATAATCCAGGCAAGAGACAATGATAATTTGGACCAAGATGTTAATAGTTCAGAAGGCTGTGAGAAGTTGTCAGATTTTAGATAATTCTTAAGGGAAAACTGACAATATTTGCCACTGAATTGATGTGGAATGTGAATTAAAAACAAGAGTCAAAAATCATTCTGAATTTTATGGCATAGGCAACTAGAAGACTGGAACTATCATTTACTGAGAAGTAGAATATGATGAGAAGTGGAATGGAGCAAATCAGAAGGCTGTAGGAGAAAAAACAAGAAAGAATGGTGTCCTAGAAATTAGGAAAAGAAAATATTTGTTACATGGAACCATATAAAAATTATCTTCTGATTGCTTCTATTTACTCAGGAAAATTGGGGTGAGGTCATTAGGTGAAAATGAGTAAAGGGGAGGACAAATTGGAAATTTGAGATGAGATAATGTACAGATAGTCACCAATGAGAGTAGGAACACATTATAAACCAGAAAGGATTGCCAGGTATGTCTGACAGCTTCCCTAAGGGTATTGGTCATGAATCTAAAGTGAGACCAGTGATATTAAAACCAGATATCAGGCTTAGATATAAGTTAAGAATAAAGAAAGAATGAGATCCATGCAGATATGGTCAATAGACTTATGATAAGGGTGCAAAGTCAAGTAAATGAAAAAAAGGACAATTTTTTTTAATGAATGGTACTAGAACAATTAGACATACAAAAGGAAAAAAATAAACTTCAAATAATGCTTCATACTCATAAACAAAAATTAACTAAAAATGGATCATAGATCTAAATATAAAACATAAAACTATAAACCTCTTAAAAGAAAATGAGAGAAAATGTTTGTGATATAAATTTAATTAATAATTTCTTAGATATGGTATAAAAAGATGCTTCATTAAAAAATAATAAATTGTACTTCAACAAAATTAAAAACTTTTGTTCTATAAAAGACATTGTTAAGAGAATGAAAAGATAAACCACAGACTAGGAGAAAATAATATGAACGATACACATCTAACAAAAATTTATGTTCAAAATACCTGAAAAACTCTCAAAACTCAACAATAGGAAACAACCATATTTTTAAAACGGGCAAAAATCTGAACATTTACTAAAGCACACATGAAAAGATGCTCTAAATCATTCATCACAAGAAACATACAAATTAAAATCACACAAAAATGAAACCACTAAACTCCTAATGGAATAGCAAAAATTAAAAACAGAAAAGGAGAAATAGCGAGTGACAAAAAAATTTTTTCTTTATATTAATGGTAAATTAGAAATACCACAGGTATTTTGGAAAATAGTTTCACAGTTCCATATAATGTGAAACATACAATATGCCCCAACTATCCTCTCCCAGGTTACAGAATGAATGTTTTCAGAAGCTTTATTTATAATCACCAAAAACTAGAAACAATCCAAAACATTTATTGACAGATGGATAAACTGTGGTTCATACACACAACTGAACAGAACTCAGTAATAAAAATGAATTATTACTCAACAACAAAAAAAAACAAACAATCCAATTAAAAAATGGGGAGAAGACTCGAACAGATATTTCTCCAAAGAAGAAATACGGATGGCCAATAGACATATGAAAAGATGCTCAAGTTCACTAATCATCAGAGAAATGCAAATTAAACCCACAGTGAGATATCACCTCACACCTGTGAATGGCTGTCATCAATAAATCAAAGAACAAGAAGTGTTGGCGAGGATGTGGAGAAAAGGGAACCCTCATACACTGTTGGTGGGAATGAAAATTGGTACAGACACTATGGAAAACAGTCTGGAGGTTTCTCAAAAAATTAAAAATGGATATACCTTTGACCCAGCAGTTGCGCTTCTGGGTATTCATCCAGAGAAAGCCAAAACAATAATTCGTAAAGATCTATGCACCCCTATGTTCATGGCAACACAATTTATAATGGTCAAGATATGGAAGCAGCCTAAATGCCCATCAACAGACGACTGGATAAAGTTATGGTTCATATATAAATAGAATATTACTCAGCCATTAAAAAAATGAAATCCTACCATTTGCAATGACATAGATGGACCTAGAGGCTATTATGCTGAGTGAAATAAGTCAGAGAGAGAAAGATAAATACCATATGATTTCACTTATATGTGGGATCTAAGGAACAAAAAGAAGAAACTAATCAAAAACAGACTCACAAATAGAGGACAATCTGGTGACAGCCAGAGGGGACGGGGCTTGGGGAGCTGGGAGAATGGGGTGAAGGGTTAAAGAAGTATGAATTAGTGGTTGATAGATGGTCATGGGGATGGGGAGCACGGCATAAGGAATGCAGGTAGCATTAATGTAAGGGCTAGGTGGAGAGCCAGAGGAGAGAAAGAGCAGTTAAGGGCACCGTTTTATAAACTATATAAATGTCTAACCAATGTACTGTACACTTGAAAATAAAATAAAATAAAAATTTATCACATTGTACACTTTAAATATGTACATTTTATCAATTATTTTAAATAGAACAAAAATCAAGCAATTTTTTTTTAGTAGTGTAATGGACATTCAAACTTTTATCAGGTCACTGGGGAATCAAGCCAAAGAGTTAACCCAACATTAATGTCTCAAGCAAAAAGGAGAAAAATTTTGTTAATATTTCTTTGCTCAAAACCAGAGAGACTGGAATAGAAAAGTTTGTTGGTTGTGATATAATGCAAGCATCTCTGAAATCATACCTGTACAATTCCCTATCTTTTATAATTTAGGCTGAATGTCCTCTTCAGATTCTTTTCACTCTGAGATTCTGAAAAAAGAGTTTGGGTTTATTTTAATTCAAAGCTACACATATTCTTCAGAGAAATATGAAGTTACAAAAGCATAATTTCAAAGGTTCATTGTAGCACTAGCAAGAACAGATGGCCCTAAAATCTGTTTAGGAATGTTTTATTTTCTGGCCTTCAAGAAATACATTTCTTTTCTCTTAGGAGGAAATGATAGTCCTCTTTCAAAAGAAATGAGAGGAGTTGGTGAAAGGTACACTGGAAAATAGTGCAGAGGAGGGAACTGATATTCCACTGACTCTTGATTTAGCTATTCCTAGTGTTACATGTGGAGGACAGTATTTAACCACAGGTATAAATTAAAAGGATCCCCAAGAAAGAGTCCTGGATGCTATACCTCCACTGACTGCAATGGGAGGTCTCTGCTGAACACAGCATGCTCAGAATAAGACTTTCCCCTTGTCTAGGTCTCTGCATGCCTGATAAGAGTGAACAGTGGCTGCTTCTGGCCAAATTCCTAGCTTTCCCTATCTCGCAGCACTCACAACCTT
>NW_011888951.1:4016029-4078661 GCF_000151845.1 Pteropus vampyrus
TTTTATAAACTATATAAATGTCTAACCAATGTACTGTACACTTGAAAATAATAATAATAAAAATTTTTAAAAATGAATTATTAATACAGAAGAGTGCCAGAATATGCCACTCTAATATATGCCCTTTGTTAATCTGTCTTTGGCCCATCTAATTTACAGAGCCCTATCTGAAGAACCTAAGATGAATACAGGAAAAATATTTTATTTCCTCCCCAACAATACATACAATGCAGATGAATCTCAAATGCTTTACGATAATAAAAGAAGCCAGATTGAAAGGATATATACTGTATAATTCCAATTATATGACAGTCTGAAAAGCCTAAAACTGGTTACCAGATGTTAGGGATATACCAGCAAATTTTCTGGAGTGATACAACCATTCTGTACCTTGATTGTGATAGTGGTAGTAGCATAACTCTATATGTTTATCAAAACTTGGAAATATGCTCCAAAACGGTTGAATTCTACTTTAAATTTTTTAAAAATTTTTAAAGAAAAGAGGTAGATACAACCAGGCCACCATGATAGAGGGTAAAAGAGACAAAGAAATAAGAATTATGTAAAAAAGTAATTTTAATGATGAAACCATGGAATGAATGAGAAAGGTAAAGAGAAAAAAAAAATGGCTCGAGTTGAGAGACAGTGAAAAAGTAGTAGAATCAATAGACTGTAAATCCTGGTAAATTAGAGACAGAGGAGGTGGCGATTGAGAGTGAGATGCTTTAGTAGATAATCTAACAAATGTTTTTATAAATGAATTGACTAGGCCATAAAAACCTTAGGCTTCTATTGCTAGATTACAAGACAAACATCTCCTTTTCCTTCCAAAGCACATTGTAATAGTAAGAAAAATTATCCTGTCAAAAATGTGACTAAAAACTAAATTTACCAGGAAGGGACAATAAGATGTATGTTGTAGAAAAAGAGATCTTATAGATTTAATTTTAAAATTTCCACTTCTAGACAAAATGGAGAAAATGGGACTGGATTTACCCTCCTGCCTGAAACAACCAAAAAACTGTACAGAACACATGAAACAATGATTTTCAAGACACTGAATCACAGGCAACAAAGACAGTGATCCTTGAGTGATGGGAAACAAGCAAGATGAGCTCTATGATTGCCCTCAGTCAATGCCTTAGGAGAGCTTTCAAGTTCAGGTGCAGGAAGGGTGAACCCAGGCGAGGCTGGCAGATTTCCTGAACTGAGGAGATAAACTTGAGAATCCAGAAAAACCAAGGTAGCCAGAGTTCACAGGGCAGAGTATCAGAGAAAATTCCAAAGATTTACAGAGGGTCCAACTCCAGTAACCAGCAGAGTTCTGATTAGCCAGTGTGTGTGAGGAAACTTCTTGAGGTCAGTGTAAGGACTGCCCCAAATGATTACTGGGAACATTTTCTAATACACAGTTCTGTAAATAGTGCCTAGTCCCAAAATCCACAGAGGAAAACCTTGTAATTCCTAAGAATTAGGTAGGGTATTACTGTATAATAAAGAACTGGCTGGCCTTTGCCCTGGTTCCTGGAAGGTAGCCTCTAAGCCCTCGGAAATTCCTGAGTGATAAGAGTGTCTTTGTTATTCATGGTAGACCCTGATAAGCCTGTGTTAATTTAGTGACTCAAGGTGGGCCCCTAAATATTTTTTACTAAGGAGGTGACTCAGGATGGGGGCTGGTCATCCCAGAAATATTAACCATGTGATTAGAGTCTGGGGCTTTGAGGCACATTATATCACCCCAATGTCAGGGGAGGGAAGAGGGGGCTGAAGACTGAGTTCAATCACATGGCCAATAATTCAATCATCCCTCCTAAGAAAATTCCAGTAAAACCTCAAGGGAGTTTTTCTTACTCTACGAATATTGTTACATGTCTATGTACAAGAAGGGTGACATGTCCCTGAGGAAGCTTCTTGTTTGAGACAATCCCAGACTTTGCACTATGTGTCTCTTCTTTCAGTTAGTCCTGATTTGTATCCCTATGTTATAATAAAACTATAATCGTAAGTATATAATTTTCCCCCTTATTTTGAGTTGTATTTTCCTGCTTAAATGCATGCTTGGTATATAAGAAGTCAGCTAAGTATAGTGCTTAACTGAGTTCCATGAATCACTGTATCCAGTCAGAGTATGGGTGGCCTGGGAACCCCTGCACTTGTAGCTTGTATCTGAAGTGACAGCAGTCTTGTGAAGGAATGCGCCCTTAATCTGTGAAGTTTGACCTAATTCCAGATAGTACCAAAAGTCACTGTAGGTACTTAGAAGAGTCTTGTCTTAGTAGTGGGGAATAATTAGCCCTATACTGAACATAGCTTCGCTTCTACCTTACAAATCTTAAAAGCAAGACTTAAAAGATAAAACTACTTCTAGGTAAATTAACTGTGTTACTTGTCAAGAATATTTATAGGAACACAAAATATCCAGCAGCCAACAAGGTAAAATTATAATACCTGGAATCCAATTAAAAAAAAAAAAGCCCCAATATGCAAAGCAGCAGAAAAACATGACTCAAAATAAGGGGGAAAAATTAATCAATGGAAACTGAGCCAGAACTGATATAAATGTTAGAATTATCAAAGACATTAAAATAATTAATATAATTATATTCCAGATGTTCAAAAAGTTAAGTACAGGCGTAGAAGATATAGAAAAAGACCTAAGTCAAACTTCTAGAGATGAAAATTAAAATGAGATTTAAAAAAGAATGATAGAATTAATGGCATCTTAAACATTGCAACATAAAAGATTAGTAAACTTGAAGACACAGCAATAAAAACTGTCCAAAATGAAACATAGAGAAAAAAGAACAGAAAAAGACATAAAAAGAACATTAGTGAGCTGTGATACAATTTCAGGCAGCCTATTATGTTTGTAATATTAGAGTCTCTGAAGGAGAGGATGGGGTAGACAGTGTATTTGATGAAACTATAAACCCACAGCTCCAAGAAGCTCAACAAACCCTAAGCACAAGAAACATGAAAAAAACTATCCCAAGGCACATAATCAAATTGCTCAAAACCAGGATATAAAAAAAAAATTTTTTAAGCAACCAGAGGTGGGGAAAAACCAAGTGGAGAGGAACAAAGACAAGAGAGAAAATATCTGAAACAATGCAAACCAGAGGACAGTAGAGTAACATCTTTAAAATACTCAAAGAATAAAACTGTTAATCTAGAATTCTACATTCAGCAAAAATTTCTTTCAAATATAAAGGTGAAATAAAGATGTTGAAATACAAATGTTGAAAGACTTTACTACAGGCGGGCTCAAATTACAAGAAATGTTACAGATCTTTCGGGCAGAAGGAAAAATGGCACCAGATGGAAATACAGGTTTACAAAAAGGAAGGAAGAGCACTGGAAATGACAAATATGTGGGTAAACCTATAAGAGTTTTTCTTATTGTTTAAATAGCTTTAAAGGAAAACTGGAACTATAACTTCAACTGCATGAGAGAGTGAGGAAATAAATCAAGTCTCCAAAAAGCAACTAAGAAGCTGTGTAAATGGTTTAAAAAAACAAAACAAAACAAAACCCTAGACCAATGGCATAAATACACTGAGAAGTGTTTATTCATGAAAACTACTGAACTCAACTAAGAACAGAAGAGTTGAGTTTGTGACCTTCTTGCAGGAGGCTGTCCCCTAGCCCTGTTAGGTAGTTTAACCAAGGCAAGGTAGTTTGTGAAAACAATAAGCTTAGATACTTTAAGAATCTCGGAGTGTTGTCAGTAAAGTGATAATCTCTGGCTAGTGAAAAGAGAGGGCCAGCAGCTCTGTTAGCCTGAGGTTGCTAGCTTGTTACTGTTTGGGGCAAGTAATGGGCAAACTGGCCAGAGGTTTAACAAGGAGTTCTGGGAGGTGAGATAGCCATAGGGTTCTTCATAAATTGTTCAAATATCCAGGATAAAGCTTAGTCTATGCACACATGCAGCACAGACCTAAGTAGCCCCAGCCAACCAACATCCTTGGTCAACAGAGTCAGAACCTGTGTAAGTACAGAGGAGACATGAAAGAGCCCAGCAGAAAAGAAAAGAATGAAGTTTGAATACTGGTCCATACACAAATCCATAAGCAAAGAATGGACACCTTACTGGCTTGAGGTATTTGAATACAACCTCTGACCAATCTTTGGCTGAACAATAAGCTAGAAGTATACCTTGGGAGATATTGTGGATTTGGTTCCAGACCACCACAATAAAGCAAATATCATAATAAAGCAAGTCACATAAATTTTTTGGTTTCCAATGCATATAAAAGTTATGTTTATACCATACTACAGTCCATTAAGTGTAAAACAGTATTGTGTCTAAAATAAACAATGTACCTTAATTAAAAAATATTTTATTGCCAAAGAATGCTAACCATCATCTGAGCCTTCAGCAAGTCAATCTTTTTGCTGGTGCAGGGTCTTACCATAATGTTGATGAAAACACAATTATCTGCAAAGCGTAAAAGGATGTATGCCTGTATACAGAAATAGGGTATATCCCTAGGAAGCCAAGCTTAAAATAAAAACAAGACAGAATGCTATGTACTTTAATTATAAATTACCTCTAGTCCTCACAATAATCCTGCAAGGTCACTTGGATAATAAGTATATAAACAGGGGCTAGAATCCTATACTATTTCATTCTAAAGCTCCATATACTTTCCAAAGAATATATATGCTATTTTTTTCCTCCAGCATAAATCACCTGCCTGAAGCAGCAGGGGCATTGTTATCAACAAAATAAGAACTCCTTTTCCCATACAAACCATGGTAAGGAAAAAGAAAGTAAAAATTCCCACTTACTGCAAGAAGATTCATGATGGTATGCCCTGTCTCTCCAAACAATGGCTTCCGAAATCTGACACTGAACAGTGGGCATGGATAAACTATGGAAATGGGAAATGATCAGATTAAGTTTGGTAGCTTAAAATTTTGGTAAAAGAAACGTCATGGTTGATACAGTTTTCAAAATATAATTATAATGACACATTAGAGCATATGAAATTTAGGGCTCAAAAAATATTTAGCATAGTAGCATCACAGACAAATCGTGACATTATTATCTCTAGTAGCAAAAGAAACTGAAAGACAACTTGAGTAACTTGCCCAAAGTTACAAAACTAGTAAGTGGCAGAGTTAAGAACCTTATTCATGTGGTCTAATTCTTACACCAGAATACTTTTAATTAAAAGCTTGCATTTAGCCCCTAATGTCTTAAAAATAAAATTACCATTTAGTTGCACTGCTACAGCTATGGGCAAGGAAGCTCTTCTGTTGCTTCCTTACCAAATAATAGTGATCTCTACACTAGTGTCCAGTATCTGGTACAGTACATAAAATTTGCCATAACTATTTTCCAACCAAGTGACAAAAAATATGCTTGCCAATTATAGATACTATAAAAAAACAAAGTTACTTGTTAAAATTCATTTTTTCTCAAGATGATCAAATATTTATCAATGAACTATAAAATCAATAAGTTTACAAGGTAATAATTAATCACTAACTTTCTCATTTGATATTGTCAGTCCTTCCCATTATAGGCAAAATAAGTAGAGACAATGGCTAAGTTCGGCTTAGCTATTTCAAAATACTACTTCTGCTAATTTGTAACATGAGGGGTCTCTGAATATTTCAGGAGTTTATTTACTCATCATGTCTTGGTCATGTACCTTAGAAGAAAGTATTTTACCACTTACGTCGATATTCAGCTCCAAGTCTCAACATCAGTCGGATGGGAAACACTTTAGCCCAAGGAGTTTCCCATTTCTGGATGAGAATCCCAAACAAGTAAGGTGGGGTTGGGAGTACAAGGTCTTGCAGTGACTGGTAAGTAGATGTCACATATAAGAATCCACCATGTTCTTTACTGCCAAGGAAACTCTGACTGAAGAAGGAATGTCCCAAGTTGCCCACGACATTCCCTAAAAAAAAAAGTTCATTAATTAATTTCCATCACTAAATCAATCATATTTTTAGTAATCATTATTATTTAACACTGGGCCACCCAGTACTGAACACTAATTCCCAAACTTCAACCATGAAGACCCATGTTTAGAAAATTGTTCTTTAAATAAATGTCATTTGTTAAATAAAATTTTCTCCTCAATTTTATCAGGGCTTCTGGCAAGCATGATATAACTTGTACTATCATACTGTGGAAGTTTTCCCAACTCCAAGCAAAAAATATTGATATCTTCCTTATTTAGATGGTACAACTTTACTGTATGAATCAGGATAAGAATTACTGCCTCAAAGGTCATGAAAAAATGTTAAGGTAGCCTCTCGCACAGAGCTTACAATCTCACTGGGTGAATAAAGTCAATTCGTGAACATAATGAATTAAGATAATAAAGTACAGTTATGTATGAGACATTGAGGGAAGAAGAAAATATATAGAGAAGGTAGTACCACAGATAGGATTTATAATTTTGGTGGAGGAAAATATAAAATGTAAACAACATAAGGCTTATTTAAATGCATATCAGGCAGGTTTTTTTTTCTTTTAACCGCAAATGCTCTTTACTAAGCACATAATGAAAGAAGGGAGGAAGAGAAGGAGGGAGGGAGGAAGGAAATCTGTTAACCCAGAATTGTATAACCAACTAATTATTCAAGAGTGAAAGCAAAGAAATAAATTTCAGACAAAGATTAATGGAGTTTACCAACCATAGACCTTCACTAAGATAACTAATAAAAAGACATATTTCAGCAAGAACAGTAACTCCAAATAGAAACAAAGGATAAAACAGTTATGGAGAAAATATGATGACAAATGAAATTAATAACTTAGAACTGAATATTAATATTGATTTTGATACTGAATAGATAATTAAATATAAATTAAAACATTAATTTTTTTCTTTTACAAAAGGTAAAACAAACTACAGTCAACAACAGTAAGACTGGGGAAGGTATTAAAATGAGTAAAGTATGCTTAAGTCTGTGTCATAAATTATGCTTAGAAATCTTGTATGGTAGGCAGAATTCTACTTCCTGGTGTACATGTCTTGTTTAATTCCCTCCCCTTGAGTGGGGAGCATCTGTGAATATGGGGGGGGGTGTCACTCCCATTATTAGGTTATGAATCAACTGACTTTGAGTTAAATAGGGCGAGTATCAGAGTGGGCCTGATTTAAGACCTTTAAATTTAGGTCTAGAGGTTAGAGATTCAAAGCAAAGAGATGCACTCCTGCTGACCTGGAAAAAAGCAAACATCCATGTTGTAAACTGTCTATGGAGCCATAAAGCAAGGAAATGCAGGCAGTTCCAAGGAGCCAAGAGCTATAAAAAAAAAAAAAAAAAAATGGGGATCTGCAGGAAAGTGAATTCTGCTACCAACCAGAAGATCCTGAGCTCCAAATGAGAATTCTGAGTACCAAATGAGAACCCCAGCATGCCTGACACTTTGAGGTACCCTGAACAGAAGATTTAGCAAAGCTGTGCTTGGACTCGTAGTTCATGGAAACTGTGAGATAATAAATTTGTGCTGTTTCAAGCCACTAAGTTTGTGCCTTAGAAACACAACAATGGAAAACTGATACATACTGAATACTGAACAACTCTGTTAGAAAAAGGTCATAGTCAAGTATATATGATAAAAAAAAAATTTCCCAAGAGAATACTAATATAATAGAAACATAGGTGAAAGTCATAAACAGGGACATATATGTCAAAGAAGACAAAACATGCATGGCCAATAAATACATGAATATATGCTCTGCCTCAGTGGATACAAAATAAGGTACCATTTTATATCCAGACTGGCAAAAATTAAAACTCTGATAACATCAAATGTCAGCAACTCTTATACACAGAAGATGGGGATAGGAAGATATATATAAACCGGTAAACCAGTCTGGGAAACAATCTGACATCATCTAATAAAGTTGAAGATATCCATACACTATAAACCAGCAATTCTACTCTCAAGTGTACATGTATAAAAATTTTAAAGAGCATGTCTGAATAACAGACTAGTAAAAACAGCAAGTTTTTCATCAGAAGGAGAATTAATAAATTCTGGTAAATTTATGTAATGAGTATAAAACAGAAGCCTGAAAATGAATAAACTAGAACCACTTGAGTTGTGAATGAATGTCAAAAACATATGGTAGAGTATAAAAAGCAAACCACACAAAGAATATAGTGTGAAATCAATTGTATAAAGTTTAAAAACATGCAAAATAATGTTATAATCCTTAGAGATATCAGCATTTGTGATAAAATTATAGAGAAAAACATAACACAAGATAGATGCAAATGGTTACCTAGGGGTTGAGGAAAAGGTTTGGAAGGAAGATGTAATCAGGAAAGTAAAAAGAGAGCTTCAGTGAACTGGTCATTTTTATTTTCCAAGTTTGGCATTTTGTCTATAGATAGTTATTTTGTTATTATGCTTTATTACTTGCATAAATATTAAAATATGTGTTTATATTTTTGTATACATCAAATAATTTTCTAAAGATTATTAAAGAAGTTTAGAAGAAGGGATTACTTCTATGTGAAAGAACCATCAAGAAAGAATTCATGGAGAAAGTGGTCTCTGAGTAAGACTTAAGAAAACTGATAGGATTCAGATAGTTGGGGTGTTGGGAAGTAGCATGGTGTGGGGTGGAGAGGCAGCATGATCACGAAAGTTTGGGCAGACTACTAGTGAGAAATGAGAATGAAAATATAGGCTTGGATTATGTAGAGTACTGAATGTTGGAGTATATAGTTTATTCTGAAGACAATATGGAGCCAATAAAGGCTTTTGAGTAAGAGAGGGAGACAACCAGAGATTAATTCCAGAAAGAATAATCTGGTAGACACAATTCCCATTTCATTCAAATCCATGTTGTGAATATTTGTTTGCAAAAAATAAGTACAAAACATGGGAGAAGGGAGGAAAGATGGGGAGAAACAATATACAATCTACAATCTTCCATGGCATGATAATAAGCAGAAAGCATCCTAAAACTCAGAATGTTACTTCTCACAAAATACTATTTTTCTCCTCACTGTGGAAAGCATAAGCAATTGTGACAAAATATATGTGTATATATACATTAGGAAACATATATACACACATATATTATTGAATATATATAGTTTAGATTAAAAATTCATAGGAAGTTATAAAGAAAGTTCATGTAAAGTTCATTCAAGGGCTTCTAAGGCTTTTTGAGTGGTTTATGGCAGAAGAACATCTAAGCAAGTGATAGAGTATTCAAGGTTTTCACACCTGGGGGCAATTTAAGATATAATTTGCCAATTCCACAAAATATGCTACACAGAGGAGAAAAATAATGAATTTACATCATTTTAGAATTTAAAATGTTTCCACTTATAAAAATATCATAGTGAAATAATATATCAAGTTGCTACCCTGATTATTTAAAAACAGGATTCTTAATAAAATGTACATATCACATAGATATTATGCACATCTTTTTTTAAAAAAGCTGCTGTATTATTAATATGTACACAGAGGCTACCAGCATAAAGTAAGGAATGCTAGGAGCTTTAGTCCTAATTCTGCCAACTAGGTTTGTGATTTAGATAAGCCATAACACTCTAGGTTTCATTTTCCTCATCATAAAATAGCTGTACTAAATGATCTAAGATACCTTCGAGTCCCAATATTTTATGAGCTGATTCCTATTCAAGGAGAGAGAGCTCACTCATTTACACTTTTGAAATGTTATTTACTTAGATATCTTTGTACATATCCTCATTCTACATTATAGATAATATTTAAGATGGCTTAGAGGTATATTAGTCTGACCTTAGACTATCACCGTTATCTCACTATCAGTTCCAAATAATTTTTTGTTGTAGAATTTTTGCTTTTTAATATACTTGTTCAAAATGGATTCCATTGATATATAAGGATACTTTTTAAAAATGAGTAACCATTTATGCTAAACATATTTTAATGACTCATGTAAAGATTTATGCCTTTCTTTGTTGGTATTTCTCAGTGTTCCTTTCAACAGCTCTAGTGTCTTCACATTGGCCTATCCCATTCACAACCATAGTTTCAATTATCACATAAATACTGGGGCCCCGAATTTGTATTTCAGCCCAGATATACCTTCTGAGGTCACTATGCATATACTCATCTTTCATTTACATACCACTATCTGTTGTCATTATTTCAAATTCAACACCCCTGAACAAAGACCTCATCTGCCAAACCTGCTCTTCGTCTATTCACTATCACAATAAGAACAACATCTACTCTGGTACCCAAGCCAGAAATTTGAAGCCAACCTTGACTTGTTCCCTCTCATCCCTCACATCCAATTAGTTACCAAATCCGACTGAACTGAAGCATCACTGTCTTTTATATTTCTTCAACACTCTTTATTCCCACTGTCATCACTTTACTTAAACCCTGATAATTTAATTTCTTGCTGGATTCCCACAATAGATTTTTTAAAAATCAATTTTAAAATAATGAGTATTGGTGAGAATGTGGAGAAAAGAGAACCCTTGTGCACTGCTGGTAGGAATGTAAATTGGTGCAGCCACTGTGGAAAACAGTATTGAGGTCCCTCAAAAATTAAAAATAAGACTACTATAGAGCCCTGCAATTTCTTTTTTTCATTTGCACACTAGCTTTATTAAAAGTAAAAGTACATTCACACACAGGAGAGCAGGCTGCCAAGAGCAGTCAACCTGAAGATAAAGTACACTCTCAGAAGGGAGAGCTGGCTGCCAAGAGAGGTCAGCCTCTCTCTCAACTTTTAATAGTACATCTTTATATTAGTATCTTTACAACTTCTAACAGTTATGCATTTACTTTTTCATCGTTACAATAAATATTTACAATTGATTTCAAAACCATAATAAAGTTGTCCACTCTAGTAGTTCTTGAAATTTGAAAATTAAATGTAGAGTATTTACATTATGATTATATAAATATTGTTAACTGAAGAGATGAGGAGTAAGTTATGATTATGTTCCCTTCTACTGAGTATCAATATCATAATCCCTAAGCTATTCAAAAATATTCTTACATCAATCCCAATGGATTCTCTTATAACTTTTGATTCCAACCTTTGTAAAATAATTATATCAGGTAAAGTACTAAAATTTTTAATTTTCTCAAACTATGGCAAGTTCTAACTTGCCACCAATACCAACATCCAATGCCAGGCTTCCAAACTAAAGACTATTATTTTGCATCTGTGTCCACAAATGTTTGTCACATATAAAGGGTAAAGACTAAATCATATAGCATTCTCACCTGCCAGAGCATCCTGATAAAGCTGCACAAAATGATTAAAGATATCCTTCGGCAAACACTTTTCATCTGGTAGACACTGCAGAAGAATGACTATCTCGGACTGACCAACTGCATGCATTCCCTTGGTCGTGAAACACCAGCACTTCCGGTTCACATCTACAGACAGAATAAAAATATGAAGACATTCCTCTCAATTCTTACCCTTAAAAAATGCACAGAAATCTATGTTATGATACAGCAAAGTATGACAGATCATACTAAGTTTGTGTAATTCAACTGTGAATTGTCACTGCATCGAGCCGAAGAACTACTGTAGAAAATAAAATATATCAATGCTTCTGCCTCTAGGCAAAAACTTAGAAAAACAATTGGAAAGAAATTAAAAGAATAGTGACAAAAATACTAAAAACTTTTAACTCTTCTATTATTAAAAGGTATAATTATTAAAAGAAATGACATTTCATTAAAAATAAATAAAACCAAATAGTATCCTTGTTAAAAAATATACTTCCCAACTTTATTTAAAAAAAATTCACTTTAACAAGGAAAATAATTACTTATGTAAGAGTAGAAACAACAACAACAATAAAAACAGTATGATGGTTTTAGATTCAAGTTGTGGCTTCAAAAAATTATAATTTTATGTATACTTATTAAATTTAATCTGTGACTAAAAGATTCCATTTTAATTATAGTCTTTTCTGGGAGAAAATTCTAGATAATTAACAACATGACTTGACTTCATGAAGTAAAAAGTGGTGAAAAGAACAGCTTTTCTGGACTACCTACTTCCACGTCTTTACTTTATGGCTATGTAGAGACCCAAGAGCTTAAGCCATTTGTTGTTAAAAATAATGTTTCATCTTTGACATTTTTATCATTTGTACTCCAACACAATGGGATCCCCAAAGGAATTGAAAAAAAGATTCAAATAAAATTATGCATACCACAATGTAAATTAAAACTAATAAAAGATCCCTTTCGTTTTAAGAATTATTGCTTTATATACCTAATCAGGAGATGCTCAATCCAATTTTATTAAGTTGATGTACATTTCAGGAATTCTAGGTTAGCCATTTCCTAAGTATAACTTAAAAACTGTATATGATTAATTGAAATTTTGAGCAAAATATTTTAAAATCTGACCCTGGAAAGAAAAGGGGCAATTAGAAGGGTATGATTAGCAAGTAAACCAGAAACGTGCATTTCATCAATGTAGAACCTCTAAGGAAATAGGTGTTTCTGGTTTCCAAGATCAACCTGAAAGAAGCATATAATGAAAACTAGAGGACTGTTCCCCAGTGCTTCTTCCCTTCCTCTCTCTAAAACTGTGCCTATTAATATTCATCTCAGATAAATGTGTTCTCTATTTTCTGATACCATCTTGGAATCAAGATTTTAAGTTACTGTTCTCTCATTCTGATGCCCAAGAAGCTAGCACCAAGAACTGCGAAGTTTCTTCTGACTCTTTAAGATATACTGAAACTTTACTATGTGTTAGTTAACAAACACTTCTCCCAAATAAAGTTTTGTACCATGATTAAGGTTTCTGAGATTTAATTCCAGTATGTAAATTGTTTGACCCCCCTGGATAATTTATTTACCACCAGTTATTCCGGTAGTGAGTTGTAACATAACATACCCATCTCTGGAAGAACTTAGATCAGTTCAAGTTTTGTTTGGCTTTCCTCTGTGTAGATTTCAACCTATCTCACCTCTATGACTAAAAGAAAGAGTTTCAGTTAGTCCCACAGTTGTCTTCTGGGATATACAGTTTACACAAACCAACTTCTTCAGTATCCAGTTTTCGGTAACATGTAACTCTATATAAAAATACTTGTGTAATAAATTTGAAAGCTTTATTTATTATCTATGAGTCAGTAAAGTACTTCGTTTTTACTTTAAAGAACAAATTTCTAACTTACAATTTACAATTTTAACCATTGCCAACAAATTTGCATTTAAAACAAATACAAGTGGGTCAGGGCCACCATCCTCCAACTGCTGCATTACTGAAATCTGTGATGGTTTCTCTTCCACAGCATAGTCTGTAAGGGAAGAAAACAATGTAAGAGATCAGCTAAAGGGAAAAATCAAAAAGAAATCTGACAGAGGAACAGGATGATTTTTCACAGGAAAGAGACACGCATTTGATTTATAGATATGGTGAACACAAGTTTGTACCTGCTATCCCAGTATCATTTTAATACTGCCCCTTTTACTCTCAAAAGTGATCCAGTCTAGTTTAGATGACAACAGGGTTATGCAATAGACTTCTCCAAGAAATAGTTTATGCCACAGTCTAAAGACAACATTTTTACTTAACAAAAATTCTCCAACTATAATAAGAATTTTACATATCATATATTCTAAGACCAACATTTAAAGTAATCTATGATATATAAGAAAGAAATAATATATAAGTTACTTCTGCAAAAGATGTCTAGGGAGTTGAAGTAGAAAGGAATCCTACTTTTTATAGACCCTTTTGAGATTTTTTACAATTAAAAAATTAAACTTTTTAAAAAAGTTTATTCTGTATCCAGAAAATAAACTAAATGTATCTTACACAACTGATTTTATGAAAGACTTCCTCTATATTAAAGTCAAGAGTTTAGTACATGTATCACCAGTAAATCACACATCAGATTCTGAACACCGACAAGTTAATATTTGAGGCTCTGAACAGAACCCTTCCGATTTAATCTCTGCAAGTACAGTAATACATAATATCCAGCCACCCCATTTTGAATAACAGCAGTCCCTCTCAGCTTGAAGTCAAAATCATGGGTAATAACCATTGTAGAATATAAATATATGGGAAAGGAACTGAAATACCTGAAAGGTGCATGCTGTCTGATTGGTCTTATATAAAATGCATCATTAAGGGACAGCAAGGTATAACAATATAACACCATTTCCCACTGACCAACAGAAACAAAAAACTGTATTTTGGATGTATGGGAAATGTCTATCCTATCAATGAAAATATTGGAAAGAGAAATACTAAGTGACTTTAAAAATTTTTATGAAGTTATTCCACTAGAATACAAAATTGTAAAATTGTGGTGAAGCGACAGTAAATATAGAAAACTGTTGTTTCTTGGTAGGAGAGGTTTTGACAATTAGATTTAATGGATGTGACTTTTAATAAAAATAGAACCTGCAATTTTATTTAACAGTTTAATTTAATTTTTATTGATCTAAGATTAAAAATAATTTAATTTTATTGATCTAAGATTAAAAATAACCAAAATTTGAAATAGTAATTTTACTAACAAAAGAATATTGGTAGGGAGTCCTGGTAAAGGAGCAAATGCATTACACAAGCAAAAGAATGCTTAACAACAGTAATCTAAACGGCATGGTATTAGCAGAAAAATAGACACATGGACAAGTGGAACAGAATTAGGAATCCAGAAATAAACCCATATTTATAAGGGCAAATAATTTTCGACAAAAACGCCTAAAATATACAGTGGAGAAAGGAAAGCCTCTTCAATAAGTGGTGCTAGGAAAACTGGAAAGCCACCTGCAAAAGAATGAAACTAGACTGTTGTCTATCATCACACACCAAAATTAACTCAGAATGGATTAAGGACCTGAATATAAGTCCTGAAACAATAAAATGCATAGAAGAAAACATAGGAACTACACTCAGGGACCTTGGGCTTAAAGAGGATTTTATGAATTTAACCTCAAAGGCAAGAGAAGTAAGAGCAAAAATAAATAAATGGGACTACGTCAAACTGAAAAGCTTTTGCGCAGCAAAAGAAACCGTTAACAAGGTAAAGAGACAATCATCCGAATGGGAAAATATATTTGCAAGCAACACCTCTGATAAGGGCCTAATATCCAAAATATACAAAGAACTCATACAACTCAATAACAACAAAAGATACAAACAATCCAATCAAAAAATGGGCAGAGGACCTGAACAGACACTTCTCCCTAGAGGACATACAGTCAACAAATATATGAACAGATGCTCAATATCGCTAGCTATTAGGGAAATGCAAATCAAAACCACAATGAGATATCATCTCACACCTGTTAGAATGGCTATAATCAACAGGACAAGTAATAACAAATGTTGGAGAGGATGCGGAGAAATAGGAACCCTCATACACTGTTGGTGGGACTCCAAATTGGTACAGCTACTATGGAAAGCGGTATGAAGGTTCCTCAAAAAACTAAGAATTGACCCACCATATGATCCAGCAATCCCCCTCTACTGGGTTTTTACCCCAAAGACTCGAAAACTCATATCCAAAAAGATATTTGCACACCGATGTTCATAGCAGCATTATTCCCAGTGGCCAGGATATGGAAGCAATTGAAGTGTCCTACAATAGATGATTGGCTAAAGCAGCTGTGGTACATATATACAATGGAATATTACTCAGCCATAAGAAGAGATGAAATACTTTCATTTGCAACAACATGAACTGATCTTGAAATAATCACACTAAGCGAAATGAGCCAGACAGAAAAGGTTGAAAATCACATGATATCACATATGTGGGATATAAACCTAAAAGCAAAAAATGAACAGAACAAACAGAGACTCATGGACACAGACAATGGACTAGTGGTTACCAGAAGGGAGGGGGAAAATAAAAAATAAAATGTTAAAAAAAAATTATGTATATATAGTATAAAAAAACAGCATTAAAAAATAAGAATACTTAAAACTCATAAAAATAAATCTCCATGGGTTACATTATAGCTGAAACTTCTGGTATTCTCAATGTCATCTCCGAAAGAAAGCAATTGCTGTTAAGATTTTTCTATAGTATTGTAGGTATTTTCTCTCCAACTTTTCTGTAGTGAGAATGATTTACCTTTACGTGAAAGTTGTTTACCTATCTGGAACACAGCTGGATTTGATAGTGCAATACTTCCAGCCAACAATGCTGAGAGCCTACTATAGGCCCAGCACCACACTAGCAGCAGAAGACACACACATGAATTAAGACTGAAGGAATTCATGATCTAAGTGAAAGAATCAGACCTATAAAATATCTAAATTACAATGAGAAAAGTGTTAATGTAGTAACAGTCTATAAGAATATCTATTAGAACAGAGATGAGGATGCAAAACACTACCAGAGAGGCAGCTTAGGTAAGGATTCATTCAGAGAACAGTTTTCCATTAATCTGTTTTTTGAAAGATTGAGAGATTCTTCGAGGAGTCTGGAGTATAGAAGATATAGTATTCTAGACACAGGAACGGAAGGAAGAACAGGAAAATATTAATTACATGCCTGCTTTGTACCAGACAACTTTCTTGCTGTATACTTTCAGGTATGAAATTGATTTATTATTCATATCTCTTAAGTAGGTGTAGTTACCTAATTTTTTCTCAAAGACTAGTTAAAAGATTCAGAGAGGATAAATGATTTGCCCACTGGATCACACAACTAAAATGTAATGGTACAGGATTAAAACTCAGTTTTGTCCAGCTCTGAAGTTCATTCTCTTGTCACTTTTCCATGGCAGAAGAAAAGACATGAAAGTATGAAAAGTGAGTGTTAAAAAGTAGTAAATAAACGGTAGTATTCATGTAAAGTACTGGAGTGTTGGCTGGAAATAGAAAGGTAAGAAGAGATAAAATTATAAGGAACATTCTATGCTAAGGTAAGTAATTTATACTGAAGGCACTGGGACTCCATTGAATGTTTCTAAATAGCAGCAATATACGATATCTATACTTAAAAAGATAACTGGCAACAATGTGGGAGATAATATAAAGGAGAGAAAGACCAAAGGCAGGAAGACCAAGTAAAAGACTAGGAAAAAACTGAGAAGAGATTGTTGATAAACTATCTCTTTAAAATGTACTGATTTGATCTAGACATATGAACAAGAAACTTTCACATAAAGATAAGCATTCTTTCAACTGGGTAATAATTTTACTTATTACCAGGAATCACTAAAAATATTTTTTACAGTAAAATTGCTATTTAAGTTCAGTACCCTCTACTTATATGTACATTTCTGAATGTATATTATACTTCAATACAAAATGTTAAATTAATGTACTGACTGTATTAGACGGGCCGATCCTAGAACAAGAAACTCTTCAGAGTATTATGTGCTTAAAATATAAAGAAAAAACTGCCAATGAACTACATTTATATTACAATTAAAAATATCATATCCTTCCAATGAATGAAGTAACATTATAATACAAAAGCATAAATATCTACTCTAAAACAACCAGTAACAGCAACAATTATTTTCATGGCATTGAGTAGTTGCTTTTTTTGTTGAAGAGTGGTTACTTCTCAAATTCTATCTCCTTCCCTTAATTAGAAGGCAGTATCTGTCATATATAAATCTCCATGTTTAAATATGTAAGTCCACAAACCTCCTTTTACACCAGTAGAGATGAGAATGGGAGGAAGGCCATCTTCAGGAATAAGGTTCATTGCACTGCCAACAGGACTTCCAACCTGAGTTATACTTCCAGAGAATAGAGAAATATCCGTCTAGGAAAAACAAAGTGAACATTATAGAGAGTTCAAGACCTTGGCAGAATACAGTCGAAAATATAAATGGGAATTTAAGTGAAAACTTGGAATTCATACTTTTGAAAGACAGCACAAGATACTCATTAACCTGCCATCTGCAACAACATGGATGAACTTAGAGGGTATTGTGCTGAGTGAAGTTAGAGAAAGACAAATGCCATATGGTTTCACTTACATGTGGAGTCTAAAGAACACAATAAACAAAACAGAAAAAGACTCATGGATATCAAGAACATTTTGATGGTTGCCAGATGGGAGGGAGGTTGCGGGGATGAATGAAAAAGGGGAAGGAATTAAGAAGTACAAATTAGTAGTTACAATAGTCATGGGGATATAAAGTAGAGCATGAGGAATATAGTCAATAATATTGCAATAACTGTATGGTGGCAGATATACAGTAGATTTATAGGGGTGATCACTTTGGAAATTATATAAATGTCTAATCACCATGTGGTACACCTAAAACCAATATAATATAGTGTGCCAAATATAACTGAAAAGTAAAAAAATTATTTAAAAAGATACTCATTAAACTGTGGTTTCCCAAAGGACTGGGCTTTATACTATGAAACTGTTTCCAATTGTACAGGTTCTCCTTTTGGCATTATCAAATCATAGTAATGAGAGAAGAGGACTTGTAGTTCAAAGAGGTAAAACTTCCTTTACCCAGGTTTCTTTTGCCATAGAAGGAAAATATTTTTTGAAATTGCAATGACAACAGAAACAAAATTTCAATATTATCTCATAATTTCTGAACCTTTAATATGTTTGGGTGTACTAAAAGTCTTATTTACACTGCTTTTCCATATTAACTTTGAGAACAGTGGTGATGGTTGTACAATATGAACGTATTTAATGCCATGGATGTGCACTTAAAAATGGTTAAGATGGCAAATTTTACGTTGTGTATATTTTACCACATTACAAAAAGAGAAAAAAATTAACTTGGATAAAATACAGAGATTAAAATAGGTCAATGTTTTCATTTACTATGCAATGAAATAAAACTTCAAGTTCATTCTTCTTTGCATTAATATGATATCAGATACACTTAATAAAGTATAATACTGTGAAACACATTTTGGGTGGGGTTAAATCCAATTAATTAACGGCTTAATAGATTATACTCAAAGATCTATTAAAATGATGCACTGCTCTCCATATCTCTATCACGTAAGAAAGAAAAAAAGCTTTAAAAAGTTTTTAAATGCTTTTTTAAAAACTTTTTTACATGTACAAGAATGTTTATAGCAACTTTATTCAATTCATAATAGCCCCAAAGACTGGAAATAATCTGAATGTCCATTAACAGAAAAATAGATAAATTGTGATATATCCATATGGTAGAATGCTACTTAATATTAAAAAAATATTTTTGATACACACAATATGGATAAATCTCATAAATATCAGTTTAAGAAGCCAGATGCAACATTATATATATGTTTTCATTCACATGAGATTCAAGAACTGGTAAAACTAATGTATGGTGACACAAGTCAAAATAATGATTACCTTGGGGAAAAGATATTAAAAAAATTAAATTAAAGGGGTATTGACAGAAAAAAGGGCATGAGGGAATCTTCTAGAGTAATGATGGAAATGTTCTATATCTTTACCAGAGTGGTAGTTACATGGGGTGTGTGTGTATGTGTATATGTATGTATACATATGCATATATAGTATACATATGCATGTACATATATATATATACTCATAAGTGTGTGTGTGTATACATATATATATCAAGTTGTTTCCTAAAGGTTAACTCTCCTAAAGCACTTTGCTATACTTTAATAAAGATTAAAACTATTTTTAAAAATACCACAACTTCCCATACTTTTGTCTATACTAGGTGTAATTTAGTGGGTTTTTGCTAAAGTTTTACAATGTTCTTAGTACATCATCATAAGAAGAAATTTGGAAAATTTTATTGGCAAACCATCATTAACTGTTTTTGAAGGCCCAGTACAGGAAATACAATAATCCATTCCAACTTGCTATTTAATAATGCATAAATCTACCGTTTAATATTATAAGAAGTTGTCATTTGGCCTCTACTTAAATGCCATCTGTGAAAAGGAATTTATTTCATTTACTAAGCGCCTATTAACTGCCAGGTATTCTACTGGGCCATAAAGATGAGAAAACTATATTCCAGCCTGGCCTTAAAGAATTTGTTTTCCCTCATTTTACCACATAAATATTAAAATAGAGTGTTAAACAATGTGAGAGCACAGAAATAAAATAACTTGATTTAGTTTCTCTTAAACTGAGCCGAACCTTGTTTCCCTTTAACATTCATTCATTCCAAAAAATTTATATTTGCCAGACCAATTAGGCAAGAAAAAGAAATAAAAGGCATCCAAATTGGGAAGGAAGAAGTAAATCTATCACCATTTGCAGATGACATGATTCTATATAGAGAAAAATCCTTAAAGTACCAAAAAATTATTAGAAACAAAAAAAAATTTATGTTTTAAGATCCTATCATACAATTTAAAAGATGTAAAAGAAATTTAATGGAAAGAAAGTAGTAGTCATTGTATAAACATCATAGTGGTAACTGATTCAGGCAAGAATTGTCAAAAGACAGTAAAACCATTGGCGGAAAGATTGCTGGAGAACAGGACACTCACAGTCTCAAAGTATCACCCCTCATATTACTTATTAATTGCAAAGAAGAAAAGGTACTTTTGCAGTGGAGAAACACAGGAGGCATTAATTTAATCAACTATCAAACTGATACTTCTTGACATGTTCTAAGAAATGACCATCAATTATGTAATATTATTATTCTTGCCAAAATTGTTTAGTCTGAAATTAATCATGAGAAAAAAATCAGACAAATACAAATTAAGGACTTTATCCAAAACATGGCCTAGATACTTCCAAAAATATCAATACAGTTGACCTTTGAACAACACAGAGAGTAGGGGCACCCACAACCTGTGCAGTTAAAAATTCACAAATAACTCAAGTCAGCCTTCCATATACGTGGATTCCCAACCATGGACTGAAAACACAGTTGACTTTTGAACAATGCCGGTTTGAACTGCACTGGTCTACTTAAACATAGTAATATGAAAGACAAATTTTAAAAAGTGAGATAACTGTTCTAGATTTAAAAAAAAAACAAACAAAGAAACATGACAATTAAATGCAATTGTGATCCTTGACAAGATCCTAATTTTTTAAAACATATTTTAATAAAAATTTTTTCATATATGTGCACATGAGTATAAATGAAAGATACAAAGAACATTATTGGGACAATTTGGGAAATGTGAATGTGGACTATATATTAGATAACAGAGTGTATGTTAAATTTTTTTCTCATATGATAATTGTATTGTGTTCATGTAAGAAAATGACTTGTTCTTAGGGGAGACAAGCTGAAGTATTAAGTGATTAAGTACAGCTAATCCGCAAATGGTTCATCAAAAAAAAAGTGTGTGTGTGTGTGTGTTTAAGGGTAAAGTAAATGTGGCAAAATGGGAACTATTGGTAAATAAAGGTGAAGAATATATGGATGTTCACTAAACTATTTTTGCACCTTTTCTGTGAGTTTGAATTTTTCCAAATAAACTGACAGAAAACAAAGCAACTCTCCTGACAAAGTCATTATGCAGACACAAAGAATAAGAAAGTACTAGCTGCTGCCTTCTGGGGCCACAGAAAAATTGGAAAAAAAAAAAAAAAAACCACTCAGAAATATTTGACAACAGATGTGACATGATTTAATGTTCCTTCACCAAATATGAAATTTAGCTCTATATGCCAATAAATCTAATCTTAATAACATGCAATTTCAATTACAACCAAATCCACAAATTATAAAAATTTTTGAAAAAATGTAATGAACATAAAATATAAATAGTAACTAACAATTCTATGAAAACTTCAAGAGCAAAAATTCTATCCAAACTTTGATCCTCTTATTTAAAAAAAAAGATGAACACATGTTAGTTGAAATGAATGGCCTTATTATAGACTTGACCACCAAATTCAAGGGGTCAATCAGCAATAGAAAGCGTCCCACTGTATAAAAGGATCCTATGTATATACTTTCTAATGTGGGCTCTAAGTGACTGTTTTCTCACTGACTACAAAAAAAGTATCTGGTATTTATCCCCTTCTGAAAATTAAGCACCCAAAGAAAGAAAATACCATTAGTCCCAAAACTGTGACTAGTATAACCTATAGAGACATGGCAGAGGTGACAGCACAGTAATGAGTTAGCTTCCTTAGGTAAATGAGTTTTCCAACCACTAAGTCAGTGGTTTTTGACTAATTTTTAAACTTTGAGATCCTTAAATTGCCTGGTCCTTCCTCCCTACTGCACTCCTGAGAGGCTACCACAGAACCTGGGGAACATGATTTGAAAACCAATGTATCAAGGGGCCAAGATTCCCTCTAGCATGACCTCTAGCTATACAGCAGTAGCCTGAGCTTACCTGAGAACAACCTTCATAAGAATCTTTCTCCTGAAAAAACTTCCAAATACAGAGCAAACAAGAACAACCAATATTGCCACATTTACTTTACTCCTTAATATACACACATGCATACACACGCGCACACACACACACATGCACTAAACTGTATCCGAAACTTACAAGGTTCCATAGAAAGGTCACTCAATTTAGAATGAGGCAAGACAGAGGCAGCACAATGCTGAGTAAATAAGTACTTACTTTTAGTTGCCATTTTGTTTTCTTACCTCTGCTGGTAGAGGACTGGTAGTCACTGGCTTGACTGGGTCATGTGACACAGCCAGGGTTCCTGCAGAGGAAGTTCCATTCATTGTTAATTTGGCTGCATCAGCAACTTCTCCATTAGGCAAGATCCCATCAGCAAACCAAACTCGCCTCTGCTCTCTGGGCTGAGCCACTTGAGGAGCCAGAAAAATAAAACAGGCTTCAATGTGACATCGGTAAGACTTTAACATCAAAGAAGAGAAGGTCACCAATTCCAGACATAGGAAAAAAAAAATCACTAGCATCTTACAGAGAACTGTAAAAATACATATTTGAATATACTTCTATAATTTAAATGTAAAGATTTAAAACACTTTGGTTTAAAATATTAAGAATTCTTAAATACACCTATAACTATGTTGCACACTCTGTCCCACATCACCAATAGAGAAACTAAGGAAGGTGTTTTAAGTATCTAGGAAATAAATTAATAGTAGGGGAAAAAATATCTAGCAGTAGACATCCATATCTCCTGGAAGTATGAGGTTTCTACAGAAATTAAACATCTGGAAAAGTTCTAAGGTGTTTTTAGAGGGCAAAAGTTGCCTTGAAGAATGCTGAAGAATTATTAATTAATAAAAGAAGCGTTGGTACAGATATGTAAGAATCAGGAAGCAAAATGACCAGATCTTTGGCTAACGTGTAACTGAAGAAGAAAAAGACTGATCTGGCAGTGCAAAAGTAGTTGGCATTTTAGTAAAAGGACAGGGGAAAGCTGGAAAACTGAGTCTGATAAAATAAGTTCTTTAAATACAGTTTTGGAAATTAATTCAAACAACCAAAACAAAGAGATTCTAGGGAAGAACAACAAAAAACGACAAATGAAGTAAAGAGAATAAAGATTTTAAGAAAGAAAGCCTAAACTCATAAAAACACAAGGTACCATGACTAAGGGATGATCTGAAGACAGGGGAAAATGGGAAAGAATATGACTGTATCAACAGAAGTCTCTGATCTTCAAAAAGGGAGGAGGTCTATTTAGCAAGGGGAAGGGAATATTACTAGACAAAAAGATACAAAATTAATGAAAGAAGACTGAATTTAATTATCAAGGAAAACTTCCTAACAAGATCATGTTAGGGAAATACGTAACTTATTTTCAATATTGAAAATCCCCTGAATTTACAAAGTGCCTTTCATCTGACATACCACAAAGACAAAATAAGTTCAGATTATAGTTTTCTACCTAGTATATGATATAATCAGAATTAAAGTTCTGGATTTTATAAAGGTCTATGTACCTAACACGATATTTTCGCATTGATAGATTAAAAATACAAAGAGAAAATGGCAATGTATATTCCAAAAAGCAATGGACTGGTCAGAAGGAAGAACTTTCATTTTCATCACTTTCTGAACTCCTACAAAGAATAGGTAAGCATGAGGTTAGAATTTTACAGGCAGGCTTCAAATTTGCATTTCTTTTCAAGTATAAGCAGTGTAGCTACTCCATTCTTAAATTGGAGAGAATACTGGGATATTTTTAGAAGTGCCTCCAAAATATCAGGCAACACAGTATTATTCTTTACTGGCCCAGAAATAGTCTCAACACATTTCTCACCTTGTTCTTCCACTTTAATAACCATCCAAAGGAACTTAACTGCCGTGTTTTAAAGACTTGTGCTGTAAAATAACATCAGCACCTTTTCAGAGGAACTTGGTGAGGAAAAAGAGAGAATAGCACATGATCCCCTACCTTCTGCTCCAGGGTGCTTTAAAACTCCCACAGGTACCATCACAGTGGGAGGTGGAGAGCTCAGGGCTCCTGAGGCCTGAGCTTGCTGCAAGGGAGGGATAGTAGAACAGTATTCAGCAGGATTGTTAGGGTTAGGGCTCTGGCTTGAGGCACTCATCATGTTCTCCCAGGCTTGAGCTAAAGCAAATACAGACACAATCAATGTGAATGGATTGCAAAATATGGACATCAAGACCTCCACAATATTGGATAAATAATGTAGCTCCTCCTTATTAACACTCATAGTATGTCTCTATTCAAAAGTATTAAGGAGATAGGTGATTTAATTCAGTAAAAGAGACCAGTCTATGGCCATGCTACCCTAAACAAGCCCCATCTCCTCTGATCTCCAAAGCTAAGCAGGGTCGGGTCTGGTTAGTACTTGGGTGGGAGACCACCTAGGAAGACCAGGTGCTGTAGGCATAAAAATATAAATAAATAAAATAAAATAAAGGAGACCATTTAGTTAGGTAAACTATTTGGAAGCAACAAATAAGAATTACTTGATAACTTCTGATACAGACTGATAGACCAGTCTGAGGTTAATGGCTAGGCCCCTGGCTTCTTTAAAAGACATCTTATATTCCCTTAAGAGGAAGTTAAACAACATCAAACTTATTAAGGATTTGCAATTGAGATAGCATTTTTTAGACATCGTTTTTTTTTTTTTTTTTTTTTGGAGGGGGGAGGTTTAATATTCAATGTGTTTCATGAAGTTCTATCAAAAATCAAAGTCCAGGGATATAATGGCATAACTCCATTGTATGATATTTTCTTTTTCATTTCTAGACTTTTAGGTTCTTAACTGAGGTAAAATCTCATTTGAAATATTGTAAAGCCTAAAGCTCAGGAGAATGCATCTCAATATTTTGGTGAATTCTGCTTTTGTACAATCATTACCCTGTGTAAAAGTATCCAGCAAAAACAACCATTTCACATCCTTGGTGTGTCTCAAAAGCACAGGACTCATTTGAACATGAAAATGTGCCAATATCATATAAGTGCCATCAAACAATATAAATGATCACAAATGTATTAAGATTCTTTATACTCTATAATTTTACTAACTAAATACTAACATATCCACTACTATCTTTAAAGTAAATAGGATGAAAGATGCTACAAAAATGAAAGATATCAATTTTTATCTTCCAGGTTCAGGTGCAATCACATGCCCAGGGATAGAAACCATCCAATTTTTTAACATCTTTTTAAAAATCTCATTCAACATCGAAGAATGATCCATAAGATTTTTGAATATTTATTCCCTCCAAACTGCAGGACAAGGCTCGAAAAAACAGCTACGTTCCTCTGGAAGCATTGGCAGGAAGAGAGGAAGAGAAAAGAAGAAGGGGAAAAGGGATAGGGAACACCGAAGCATCAAATTAAATATTCAGTAAAGACCAGGCTAAGCCATGCGAGAGGAAAGACACTGGAAAAACCAGGAAAAGTAAGTTATTTTAGGATTCCATTAGGGGCATTCTTAGCTTAATAAAAAGTAAGTATTCCATATGACTCCTCTGCCATTTCCTTCATCTTAGCTATACCAAGTTAAAAAAAAAAAAACAAAAAACTATCAAGTTGAAAGACCTCATCAAATAAAAGAGGTATTGGGTACTATAATTAAGCAGCATGCTCTTATCTGTGGATATAAGTATGAAAATGAAAGCAGGAATAAAAATCACCAATTGAGCAACAGAGTGAAAATAACTGCCATCTAAAATATGACCCTTAAGAGTAAAGAGAATGAATTCATATTTGATCCAAATTATAAGAATTCAGAAATGAGAGGAAATTGGGTGGATCATAGGAAAGTAGAACAGATCAGATTAACTGACATGCAATAGGTTAATAAGGCAGCAATAGGAAAACATCACTATGAGCAACACAGACAAAGCAGGAGGGGCCTCGAGCAGATAACTTCCAGCCTCCAGGAGGCACACTATCCTGGCGCAGGCAGCAGTGGTGTCCAAGTTCAACATTTTATGTCTATTAGTAATTATTCTGACAACTGTACAGAGGCACTGAAAGAAAATACTACAACCTGATTGGTTTTATTGTATCTCTTTTTTGAGAATACTCTGGTGGTTTCTGTTTGTTGAACTAAAATGCCCTTAGATTCATTTCCAATCCTGCAAAAGATGAACATTAGATATGCTATATTTACCTTCTCCTGGCCATATTTTTACCAGAGAACTAAATTCAAAACCATTATCCTTACAACAAATAGTATCAAGGAGATGACTGATAGAAAAATCCAATTTTCTATTTGATCCTAGATGCTAAAATATTTTTAACAAGATGAATGAAGGTGCTAATAAGAATATATTCTAAATTATTAAGGTATTTCCTAGAAAGAAATAGCTTCCCTTGAAAGGAATACCTCAGCCCAATTTTACTATTTCATCATCTAAGTAGTCAATATCCCTACCCCTTTCCCACTCCGGACATTAACAGCCACTAGACTTCCACGAGAACTTCCATTCTTCCTGCAAAACTTACCTGACTTTAGCATTCCTTCATTAAATTAGGCACAGGAATTCTGAAATGCTAAGATATTTTCAAAACATAAAAATTTAGCTCAGTATTTTCAGTTAAAGTTGTGACATTTTAGAAGATAACTTATAGAGAAAGGCAGGAAAAAATAGTAGCCTTTTCAAAGAAATTCTCATTCTCAATAACTGAATTCAACTTGTTTTAATACTTACCATTCATTAGCACTGAATGGCAGATTACACATACTCTAGCTTCTTTTCTATCCATATATAACAGTTTACATTTCAGGCTACAGCAGGAAGCACAGAAAACCTGCAGGAAAAAGAACATACTAAATTTACTTAGGATCACAGTATAAAGGAATAAACCAATATTGACCAACATTGACTGATAGGGAACCTTATTACTACAATACTAAAAATTTCAAAGGAAAATGCAGTTGAGGAAGCTGGGCACAAGGCCCAATTCAAAACCAAGAGTGTGAGATCACATGTCTGCCAGCAATAAGGAAAAGTGAAAGCGTTGGCTGAAAACAAAAATCTTAGCCAAGACCAGCAAATAAACAGCAGGGGAAAAAAAAAAATCTGAACTGTTTTGAGGCACAATTCCTATACACGATATCCTATAACATAGGCATTTATAGGTACTTACATCTGCTATTTCTGTTTGGAAAGATAATATAGCAGGATAAAATAAAGATTGGGAATACTGGGTTTTAACCTCTGTTTTTTACTACCTTTATGTATAGAATAATAATCATACTAGCTGTTTTCACTGGTTTCCTATGAAGGCCAAGAAAGATAAAAAAATACAACTTAATTATAAAGAGAAGTATCACCCCAGCTATAGGAAATCAGAGCAGGCAACCAAGAACTGACCACGCCAATTTCCAGCACTGCATTTCCACCTTCAGGGTTGGCTCCTGATAATCTTACTTCCTTCTCCCTTCTACACCAGGCAACAAGAATCTCCTTAGCTCCCTGTTATGATTTGTGTTCTTGAGAACTCATTAGTCACTTATCACAAATAACTGCATTCAGGTGGAAAGCTGTTCTCAGTCGTATAAATTTTACTAATTCAGTTTTTATGGCCAAGATGTATCCTATATCTTACAAAAAATGAAACAAGAGATGAAGTTATATTAAAGACAACATGAGAAAGATCATTTCCTCTTCTACTAGGTATAATTAATATAGCTAGCTACTATCTTTGCCAGTTTAAAGTTTTCAGAGGCTTTACATTCTCAAAGTAACTTTTTGATGTAGGAAGAACAGAGATATATTATTTTCTCTCAGAAGAAAGTGAATTTGGATGGTTAAATGACTTGCTCAAGTTCACAGCAGACTATATGAATACTAGGCAGTTTATATCTATGATCTCATTTAACCTCGAAATTCTATGAAAACTCATTTATAATTAACAGAGTTGAATAAATGTCAAGTAAAACTGCTCAGTCATACAGTTAGTAAGTTATATAAGTCTTCAAAGGCTCTGTTCTTAACCACTATGTAATACTTCCTCATACTAATTCACATATATAATTTTGAGACCTGACTTCTCCTTTACCATAACCACATCCAGTCATTAAATTCTGTTGGTTTTCCCTCTTAAATAGTTTCCCCAAAATCCTATCCCTTCCTCTGTTCCCTTTATTCAGGCCTTTATTATCTGATGCCTAGAAGATCACCCATTATCAATTATCTGTCTTCCTAATCTTCAGATGTGTCTTTCCAATTCATCTTTCACACAAGTACTAAATGACAGAACTTTCTCAAAGTAAATTTAATCATGTTAACCTTCCTACAATCCTTCAATAATCTTTCTAATCAAGAGGTAAAACCATCTGGTGATGGCCAGAGGGGGAAGGGGTTGAGGGGCTGGGAGAATGGGTGAAGGGTTAAAGAAGTACAAATTCGTAGTTAATAGATGGTCATGGGTATGGGGAGTATAGCATAGGGGATGCAGTAAGCATTAATGTAATGGCTAAGTGGAGAGCCGGAAAAGAGAGAGAGCAATTAGGGGGATCGTTTTATAAACTATATAAATGTCTAACCAATGTACCGTATACTTGAAACTACTATTAAAATAAAATTTTTTTAAAAAGAGGTAAAACCAAGAAGCCATCATTTACTCATTTATTCCACAAATATTTGAGCCCTGATTATGTGCTGGTTACCATGCTACTCTACTGGGTATGAACAGATAGATATAGCTCTTCTCTTAGTGGAATTAACAGCCTATGAGGTTATAATCTAAAGTCAAATATCACACAAGTGAACATAAAATTACTTGCTTCAAAATAAATACATGGTAAAATAAGATCATGTATAGGCTTTACCTAGATTGACAGAGTCAAGAAAGCTTTAATTTAGGAAATGACAGACATAAAATCTGAATTATGAGTGAAAGTTTTCTATGCATAAAACGGTACTAAGAAGAGAAACAATAATAAGCAGAGGAAATGGCATGTGCACGGGTCCTATTAGGGACTGCATCAAGGAAGTAAAAAAAGTTAATGTGGCTAGAGGCCTAAGAGTTAAGGGATACATGGAATAAGAGGAGGCCAGCCAAGCAAAGTTTCCAGAGGTTGTATTAATAATTTTGGTCTTTTTAATACAGCAATAGGAAATGACTTAAATGTCTTAATCAGAGAGAAAGACACAATCATATCTGCATGGCTACAGTGTCGGGAAAAATGGAGGGGAGCAAGAATAGATTTGGGATGGTTCAACATACAAAAAATCAATCAATGTAAACACATTAACAGAATGAAGGGGGGGAACCCATATTATCATCTCAATCGATGCAGAAAAAGCATTTGATAAAATTCAATGCCCTTTCGTAATAAAAACACTCAAAAAACTAAAAAGAGAAAGAAAATGCCACAACATAATAAAGACCATATATGAAAAAGCCATAGCAAACATCATACTCGATGGTGAAAGACTGAAAGCTTTCCTCTAAGATCAGGAACAAGACAAGGATGCCTGCTTTCTCCTCTTCTATTCAATGTAGCATAGCACTGAAGTTCTAGACAGAGTAATTAGGTAACAAAAAGAAAAGGCATCCAAATTGGACAGCAAGAAGTAAAATTATCTGTTTACAGATGATATGATCTCATATGTACAAAATCCTAAAGATTCCACCCCCAAAATTTGTTAGAATAAATGAATTCAGCAAAGCTGTAGGATACAAAGTCTACACAAGAAAATCAGTTGCATTTCTGTACACTAACAATGAACACTCTGAAAAGAAAGTTACAAAGACAATTCCATTAATAAGAGCATCAAAAATAAAAAAATAGACTGGATAAAATATTTGCGTTATACATAAATTGACAAACTGCTAAGATCCATTACATATAAAGAATTTCAATAAACTATTAGAAAAATACAAATACCTTTAAGGAAAGAGACAAATAATTCACATAAATTCACAGAAAAACAAATAAAATGGTCAAAAAAATAAAGATATACTAAATATCACTCATTATAAAATAAAAATTAAAAGAATGAGATTTTTTTTCTATGGTATAAGCTAAGAGTTTTTTAAAAAACTGGTATTATCCAATGGTGGTGAGGGTATAGAGAAAAGAGAAACTTTCTCTTATATCCTGCTGGTAGAAGTATAAATTGGTAGGTTAATTTAACAGTATCTTAAAATTTTTAAGTGTTCATTCCCTATGACTCAACAGATGTAATTTTAAAGATATGTTCCATAAAAACCATTCACATATACAAAGAGATGTATACAAAAATTATCTCTGTAGAGCTTATAATAGCCAAAAGTTGTAAACAACCCAAATGTTCATCAGAACGATTAAACTGCAGTATAATCATAAAATGGAATGCTGTACAGCCTGTAAAAAGAATGAGATAGTTCTATACGTACTGACTGACATGGAAAAGTAAAATAGCCAAGTTAGAGAATGAGAGTTGGATAGAAATAGGGTCTTTTTCTCTCTTTATACTTTATATATTTTTAGGTATTGGACTGAGATATTTAGCTTTAAGTTGAGCTTTTACTGTATTTAAAAAAATAGAAAAAAGAATATTAATTTGTGTTACAAGCTGCACTGTGTCTGCCTCAAAAATATATGTTGAAGTCTTAACCCCCAATTCTTTTGAATGTGACATCATTTAGAGATAGGGTAACCAAGTTAAAATGAGGTTATTAGGGTGGGCTTCTAATGCAATGTGACTGGTGATCTTGTAATTGGAAAATTTTGGACATGGCACGAATATAGGGAGAATTTCAAATGAACATAAAGACAGCCATCTACAAGCCAAGAAGAACAATCTCAGGAAGGAACCAACTTCGTCATCACCTCAATCTCAGACTTCTAGCCTCTGCAATTGTAACACAATAAATTTCTGTTGTTTAAGCCACCCTGTTAGTGGTATTTTGTTACTGCAGCCTTAGCAAATACAGTTGGAACCCTTCAGAAGTAGATGGCTTGCACTTTGGGAAAATAACCACAAGAATGGAAAAAAAGATTTTTTTAAAAAACTAGTGGGGGTGGGGTGGGCAGAATAATGCAGTTAAACAGAAAGACCCCAAAATATTCATCCTTCTCAATATCCCATGGGCCTAACAATAGTGTGGAGAGGGTCCTTTATATTTCCAATGGGCTCAGAGAAAGGCACAGAAGTTAGTTAGAAGAGTAGATGACTTGCCAAAAGACTACGTGGGAGACAGGCTTCGGGATGCAGTTCTGTAGGATCACCCATGCCAGAGAACTGCAGAGAAACTGAATGTAACATATACCACAAAAACAACACTGAACAGTGAGCCTATGGCTGACATAGATAACATACCACAATATAAAAGAGAAGAGGAACCTGGAAACACTCATCCTTGTTCTCAAAAAGAGAAAGACTATGATGTAATACAATCCTCAGGTCATTAAAATTAGTACCTAAATCTAATGGAAAAGATAAGCAGAATCTAAGAGATTTGAATCAACCGAGAATGGGTTAATAATCCTGGATTTAAAATTACTAGATAATACTGAATTTGCCTGCCATGAGCCAGGTCTGTCAGTGTTTCTCAACAAAGAAACTCTTTTAACATTTTGGGTGAGCCAATTCTTCACTGGGCAGCACTGTGCTGTTTATTTAACATAAGACGTTTAATAGCCTTGGTCCCAGATTACGAAATACTAGCAACCCCAGTCATTGTGACAACCCAAAATATCCCACCACCTTCCCCAGTTCTCTGAGCTAGCTCGGTCAAAAAGCAAACTCAGTCTGGAAAAAAAATTACATATTTGTACACATACATTTATTATATTGATAAAATATCACAACATGTACCTTTATTATTACTACTAACACAATCCACTGCAATCTATTGCATTTATTTAACTTATTCCCCGTTTTCCCAAATGAGAATATAAATCTAGTGCAGCAATGGACTAAAGTATTTTAATACTGATATCACTGTGCCTGAAATAAAATAGGTACATGATAAATATTTGTTTATAGGTTCCTTGATCAGTAAAATTATTGTACAAATGTGCATTTATCTGGGATGGGCTATACCATACATGCCCAAGTTCACAACTTTAACAATGACAAATAGATTTTAAGTAGTTTATTAATAATAGTGACCTCAAGTTTCACAGACCAAATGGTTGTGAATGACCTTAAAGGACAGGATCTGTATGACCTGCCTAACTATAAAGAGACAAACTGTAATAAGACATATGCTATACAATAGTCCAGTTAAATATTGATTAAAATGCTCTATTTGTGTGTTTACGTATAATTTTGTTTAATGTGGTACTTCCGGGTTCCAATCTCAACTTTATCATTTACTAGCCAGATGACTTTATATGAATAATTTAAACTCTCTGAACCTCAGTTTTTCCTTATATGTAAAACTGAAATGTTAATATTCTCCTTGGAAGCCTTTTATAAAGATTAGTGAGGTAATACAGGTAAAATGTAGCACATAATATAAATGTACAATGACACCATTATTGTTTCCTTTCCTTTTAAAATTTCCCACTCATGGCTTTGTAATATAACAAATCCTACTGCCAAATTTATGAACAAGCTTTAAACTTAAGTACCATTTGTGCCTATTTATATCCCTTTACAGGGTGAATAACATTTACTTCTTTGCAATTCTTAAAAATTCAAATCATCAAATGCTCATTTATTTCTTTCCAAATTAGAAAGTGGAAAAAATGATATCCCAGGTCTTCAAAAAGCCCTGAAATTATGACAAAAATAATTGCCTTGTGAGAAAAAATAGGAAAGTGCTTGTAAGTGACCAATACCCAGTTAAGTTATTCACAAAGACCAGTGACAGTAACAACTTTTAAAAATTCTTAAGTACAAAAGAGTACTTTACCCTTGCTTAATTATCAAATACCAAAATCGATGTAGTAAGAACTAAAGCAGATCAATTAGATTCCAACCTTACCTCTGTCCAAACACTTGTTCCATCTTTACTGTTATTAACTGAAAGCAATAATTATCAGAGTTGCTTTAAGAATATATGACAGGAAGGGCTACAAAGGGTCTTTAACCTTTTGACTTTATTTCCAAATGAGGCAATACAAAAAATGATATACCAGAATTGTAAGATAACAACATTCAAGATAAAATCTTAAACTTGTTTGAAGTTACCTGACTCATTTCCTTTAATATACTATGAATTAATTTTTTATATACCCTGTTATTCCCTTGTAGATAACACACATATTGCATTGTTTTACATGTGAGTTAAAAAGTGCTAATTTGTAATAAGCAAGCAATTAAAACACATCCCTATTTTTATAATTATAGTCTAGCCATTCTTCATTTTTTTAAACTTTTTATTAAATTTTCAATCACATTAAAGTAGACATAACAGCATAACAAATCCCCAAGTGCCCACTACCTAGCCGAAACAATTATCAAAGCCAATTCTCACCCACTTCTCCCCCATTTAATCATTTTGAAATAAACCTCAGATATCATTTGATCTTTAAACATTTCAGTATATATCTCTGAAACAGGGGCTACTTTAATATAATAATAGTATTACCACACCAAAAAAATGAACAATTTCTTAATATCAAATATCTAAGCAGCATTAACATTTTTAATAGTCATATATACCTTTAATAGACTTTATTTTTTAGTGAAGTTTTAGGTTCATTAAAAAATTAAGCAGAAAGTATAGAGATTTTCCATATACCCCTACCTCCACACATGCCTAACTTCTGCCATTATCAACACCCCCCACCATTTGTTACAATCAATAAACCTACATTGACACTAAAAATTTCTAGTTTACATTAGGGTTTACTTTTGGTCTTGTACATTAGATGGGTTTGGACAAATGTATAATGACATGTATGCACTATTATAGTACTATAAATAAAGAGTAGTTTCACTACCTTAAAAATCGTGTGCTCCACCTATTCATCCCTTCTTTTCCATTAATCCTTATAATCACTAATCTTTATTACTGTCTCCATAGTTTTGCCTTTTCCAGAATGTCATATATTTAGAATCATATAGTATGTAGTTTCAAATTAGCTTCCTTCACTTAAAAAACAACAAAGTTTGAAAACTATCACTTCATGGTTTCAAAATTTATTACAAGGCCAAATTTAAAACTCTGGTGCATCTAAGGGCAGTATCAACAGTAAAAGTCAACTAATGGAATGGGAGAAAATATTTGCAAATCGGATATCTGATAGGCAACTGATAACCAATATATTAAAAAATCTACAACTCAACAAAAAAACAAGACTGAAAAAATTACAGCCAATTTCCAATAAAGATATAGTTAAAATAATAAGTTACCATTTAATGATAACCCACTACATACAGTGCTAGGTAACATATTTCTTATTTCTAATGCTTATAATTAATTCACTCAACACATCTTTAATATAATCATGCAAGTTAAGTATTATCGCCTTTATTTTAGAGACGATGAAAGTGCCTTGTCCAAAATCATGAAGAAGCTAGAAAATGGCTGTGAGATTATTCTAAACCTAGGTCTATTGAGAAATATTGATTTCTTCTGCTCTTTACAATGCTTTTAACACATTTCAACCAACTTTCAGTGTAAGATATTACTACTACTCTGATTCCCAAAGGAACAACCAGTGGCTATGATTTAACATCAGAAGACAAAACAAGCCTTGAGAAAATTGATCTGTGAAGTTATAAAACAACAAATTATCTTAATGTGCTTGTAATTCAGGGTCATATGAAAGTTATTCTGTATTCATTACGAAAATTCTCAAATGTTAAACAAAACTGACTAACTCAAGTTATGCAAAAGTAAACTGCAACCAATTTAACATAAACTTTATTTAAAATGAGACTGCCATCTGATATAAATATGATATTTTTTACCTTTTTGAATAAAATTTCCTTTAGAAACATGGTACAAATGTATATATTCTCATAAATGTTAAGAATATAACATAAAATCACCATTAAACCTATTGTTTTATTTTTATCCTCTCAACTATATTTACAGGAAAAGAGCGGGAGTTATAAAGCAAAAAAATAAAAAATAAAATAAAATTTAAAAACCTGGTTGGTTCCTAGTTCTACCATTTCAGTTTTTTCAACTGTGAAATAGGGATATCACCTTTTAGATAGATTTACTAGGAAGATTAAATTAGATAACAAACAAATAACAGAGTAAATACTAAACAAATGTTAGCTCCCTTCTGTTTCCCTCTTAGCCAGCTGCCCAGGAACTCTGTGGTCATAGTCCAGGTGCTGCTAGAGAGGTGGCCCTTGTTAAGGACCTCAGTTTTATATAACTCCCTTATTCTGTTTTTTCCCTCGAACCACTGCATACTGCTTTGGAGTATGGGCTCTAGAAGTTAAAGAGCCTGAGTTTGAATCCTAACTCCACTTATTGGCTGTGTGATTTTGGAACAAGTTACTTAATCTTTCTAGGCCTATTTTATCACTTGCAAAATGTAGATTATAACACTAATTCAGAGGCTGTAATGTATATTAAATAAGTAGCATTTAGAAAGTGCCTGGCTAATGATAAACACTCAATAATTATTAGCTATCTCATTCTTTTCACCACCACTACCACCATCATCATCCTCTACCTGTTTCCCACTGTGGAGTATTTGCAATTGTTTTGGTATTTCACATATTTAAGTTTTGTTAACTATAAAAACATGAGCAGTATGTTTTAATAGGGTAGTCATTTTTTTTTTCTTTTTTTGCATCTGAGTTAAAAACACAACACTAAGCAGTAAGCAAATGCTCACTGAATGAATCAATAAATGAACAAATAGATGGAAATAAATGGCCTTATAGAGCTTTTTTCTCTTTAATCCAAACTGCTTATATTGCAAAGATAATTTAACCAGCTCACGATGTCTGCAAAGACAAATACTGACCCTAATCCATGAAGTCAGAACTGTAGAACAAACTGACTGAAATTTTTATACCAAGTTTCACAGGGATATCAAAATTTTAATTCTCTACTAGGCCTTTACTTCCCACTTCAAGGTAACTATCCCTCTCCCTCTTTCCTCTCAAACTATCAACATCTATCCCTATTTCACCCTTCTCAATGTTTGTATTTTCTATATGAAGTACAGCCATGTAGATGTAAATTTCTTCACATTCTCACCACTTAATCCATAAACATGTCTGTCCCCACCTTCTCTTCCTTCCCCCACTGAAGACCAAACCCTCAACATATGCATAGATCCTATCCCTTAGGCCTCAATATTTTTTCCCTTCCTTTGATCAATCCCCCTTTTCTCTTAAAACAACTTGTCTAAAGGATCATTCATGACATTACAGAAATGCAATAGTATATCTCCCATCATTAAAAAAATTCATCCAAACTCATCTTCTAACTGCTCCAAATTTTTCTGTTCTCCATGACAAAACTTCTCGAAAAAGCCATATCCATCTCTTCACTTCTTATTCCAATTTTAACCCATTTTCAACATATTCTGGCTTCTGTATCCACAGCTCTACCAAGTCTGCTTTAATCAATGACTGATGCAGCCAAGTCCAATGGTCCCTTCCCTGTCTACATTTTTTAGACCTACCATAACATTTTGCATAGGTAATGGCCCTCCTGCTTTGACAAACTACATTATTCTTTTGACTTCCAAGACACCATGTTTTCTTGGTGTTCTGTCTACCTCTCTAGCCACTCCTTCTCAATCACTTACAATGGGTCCACCTTCTCTGCTTGACCTCAGTGGCTCTGCCCCAGGCCCCTTCTCTTCCCTCTGTACACTATTCCCTAGGTGAGCTCAAATGTTCTCATTGCTTCCCATTGTACTCCATTGTATATGACCTGCAAAGCCCTACATGATCTATTTCTGACTTCCTCTTCAAGTTTCTTTTTTTATGTGACTCTTCTCTTACTTGCAATACTTTAACCATACTGGATTCCCTTCAGTTTCCTGAATAGATGCTTTCTGACCTCGAGGGCTTTGTCCACGCTATCTCTCCCTTCCTGAAGTATTCTTCTATTCTTTGAATGGCTGACTCTTCAACCATGTGTCATCTAAAATGTCACTTCTCAAAAGACTTCTCAGATCTTCTTCCTCTCTCCATTTAAAAAATATTATCCCTTAATTCCCTTCATAGCCATTATCATAATTTGTAATTATATGTTTGTTTTGGGTTAGTCTCACTAATCTTTACATGAGGGTAGGGATCACAATGTTATCAGTGTAAACTCAGCACTCAGCATAGTGATAGACAAATTACAAGCACTCAATGTTTTTTGAATAAATAAATGATCTGGGACACATTTAATCATTCAACAAACATTTACTAAACACTTTGTACATGACTGGTAGTGCTAGATGTTGGGGATACACATACAAATTAGAATCAATCTCAAGATCCTTACAGCCCAATAGGGGAGAGGGACAAAAACAATTCTGTGTAATAAGTGTTATGACATGGTTGAGGTCAACTTTTAGTCAACATAGCCTTGTGAAGGGTATGAACGGAAAATATTTCCCTAGCTTTATTAGAAGCCAAGTTTAATCTTCATGTTGATCCTGCTTTTCAATGATGTAATGATACAAATCATAATGCCAATGATAAAACAGATAAAGTCTCAGGCAGAGTATGAGGAAAACTGCATTACCATGCAATGCTCTACTTTAAAGTATCAGTTTCTTACTCTCAAATCAATTGGTTCCCATTAATAGGTAAGTAAATAAGAAACTGAGAAAATAAACTTGTTTTGGTCTGAATTTGTCCTTAAACAGGAAAAACATATACAATTAATTTAAAATATTTTCTCAAGCTTTTACAACTGTTATATTCTGAATTTGATACCATCATCTAAAAGCTCAAGGTGCTGCATAAAAAGATGTACTGCTGCACTGAGAGCTAGTTATTTATTCATTTTTCATTTAACCAACAAATATTTATGTGCTAGGGCTTAGGATACAACAGCAATCAAGGCAGAAAAGATCCTTATCTTCATGGAGCTTTAGATTAGAATTAGAATGACAAATAATAAATAAAAAATACATAAATAAAATTATAATTGAGAAGTCAATAGATCATTTATAAAATTGAGAATCAGGAAACAGCTAAGTAATTATATTGAAATATATTACTTAGAAATGTATAATTAAATACTCGGAGATACTTCTAAAAGAATTAAAAGTGGATATGTGTAAGAGAATGAAAGAAACACATACTGGGAGAATATATTTACAAAACACATGTGTGATAAAGAGCTTGTATCTAAAATATAAAAAAAATTTTTTAAAGCTCAACAAGAAAACAATTGGATTAAAAGATAGGCAAAAGATCTGGACACTTCACCAAAGATATATCTTGCCACCAAGATATATGGGTGGCAAATAAGCATATGAAAAGATGTTCAATATGATGTCATTAGGGAATTGCAAATTAAAAAAAAATGAGAAACTACTATGCATCTATGAGAATGATCCAAACTTAACAGCACCAAATGGTGGTGAGGATGTGGAGCAACAGGAACTCTCAGTCATTGCTGATGGGAGTGCAAAATGGTACAGCCACTTTGGAAGACAGTTTGTCAGTTTCTTACTAAGAGAAACATAGGCTTTCAAAACAATCCCGCAATCATTCTCATTTATTTATACAAATGAATTTAAAACATACACAAAACCTGCATGCAAATGTTTTTAACAGCTTTACTTATAACTGCCCCAAAGTGAAGCAACCAAGATATCTTCCAATAGCTGGATGAATAAACAAACTGTGGTACACTCATACAACAGAATATTATTTGAGCAATAAAAATGAGTTATCAAGTCGCAAAAAGACATGGAAGACTCCTTGAAATCGGTCTTGGTGATGATTTTTTGGATTTGATACTAAAAGCAAATGCAACAAAAGCAAAAATAAACAAGTAGGACTATATCAAACTAAAAAGCTTCTGCACAGCAAAGGAAACAATCAACAAGATGAAAAGGCAACCTATAAAATGGAAGGAAATATTTGCAAATCATATATCTGATAAGAGGTTAATTCCCACAATATATAAAGAATGAACACAATTCAATAGAAATATAAAACGCAATGACAAATAATCCAATTAAAAAATGGGCAGAGGATCTGAACAGACATTTTTCCAAAGAATGCATACAGATGGCCAATAGGTAGATGAAAAGGTGCTCAACATTACAAATCATCAGGGAAAGAAAATCAAAATCACAATGAGATATCACTGCATACCTGTTAGAATGACTATTATCAAAAGGAGATAACAATTGGTGAGGATGTGGAGAAAAGAGAACCTGTGTTCACTGTTGGTGGAATGTAAATTGATATAGCCACTATGGAAAACAACATGGAAGTTCCTTGAAAAATTTAAAATAAAACTACCTAAGATGCAGCAATTCCACTTCTGAGTATCAAAAAAAACAAAAAACAAAAAAACAAAAAAACGAAACAAAAACAACTATCTCAAAGAGATATATGCACCCCTATGTCAATGCAGTTCATTAGAATAGCTAAGACATGGAAATAACTGAAGTGTCCATTGATGGATAAAGAAAATGCAGTATATATACACAATGGAATATTATTTGTCCATAAAAAAGAAAATCTTGTCATTTGCAACATAGATGAAACTTAACAGCATATGCTAAGTGACATAAGTCAAAGAAAGACAAATGCCATATGAGCTGATTTATATGTGGAATCTAAAAAAAAAGAAGAAAAAGAGCTCACAGAAACAGAACAAATTGGTGGTGGCCAAAGGTGGGGAGTGGGAGGTGGGCAAAATGGGTGACGGCTGTCAAAGGTATTATTTTTGTCTAGTTATAAAATAAATGAGTCTTGAGGATGTAATGGTGACTATAGTTAATACTCGATTGCATATTTCAAAGTTGCTGAGAGTAAATATTAAAAATTCTCATCACAAGAAAAAATTTCATAATTATGTATGGTGATGAATGTTAACTAGATTTATTGTGGTAATCATTTCACAACATAGACAAATATTGAATCATTATATGTACACCTGAAACTAATGTTATTCAATTATACCTCAATTAAAAAGTAAGACACAGAGGAACCTTAAATATTCCTAAATGAAAGAAGCCAGTCTAAAAAGGCTATATACTGTTTGATCCCAACTGTAAGACATTCTGAAAAAGGAAAAAACTATAGAGACATTAAAAAAATAAGTGGTTGCTAAGGGTTCAGGGAGAGAAAGGGAGGGATGTATAGCTGGGGCACAAGGAATTTCTATGGTAGCGTAACTATTCTTGTATATGATAATAGGATACATATTTATCAAAACCCATAGAACTGTACAACACAAAGAGTGAACTCTATAATATATATTTCTTTTATAGGATTTTAGTTAATAACAATGTATTAACACTGATTCATCAATTTTAACAAATGTACCACACTAGTGCAAGATGCTAATAATGGGGTCAACTGGAGGAGGGGTATATGGAAACTTTGTACTTTCCACTTAGTTTTTCTGCTCTAAACAACAGTCTATTAATTTCTTTTAAGTCTATATGTCTAAGAAGCTGGACTAGAGACTTCTAGAGATATGTAGAAGCACAGAAGGTTGCCATCTCTCAATACATAAATATTACTTTGTTTAAAGTATTTAAGACTTTACTATGGAACACTAATTCAAATGAAAAGCACAGTTGGATACTGACTGTAGTTTGCCATTTTATACACAAATCTATAATATTATATATAGAAATATAAACTTATAAACTATATTATGTAACATTATATTAAATATAACATTTTATAATCACATTTATAAATGCTTGATATATGTTAAGTATCTATAATTCCAAGTGTCTGAAGGGGAGAACCTTTCTAGAATTACATTAAAAAGAAATCTAGATGATTTTTCAGCACCACTTTGACATTATGTATGTCATCAAGCTATTTTTTTTAAAACTGCAAATGATGAAGATCATATGTGCCTAAAGGGATCTCGAAGAAATTAATATTAGAAATAAATCAAAAAGAACGTAGAAACTGCACTATAAAAACCTCAGGACAGCCCACTTAACTTGCACCTTGATGAAGAGCATTCCAGTCTGAGATGACTTCCAGAAAACATACTTTGTCAGTACAGCACATTTCAAAATGTTTAATGGCATATTCTTCACACTAAGTGACCTTAAATAAGTTTAGTAATAATTTTACAAAGATAAATCTGTGCTAGCAGAAATCTTTCCATTTCCTTTCTTTCTATTTTCCTTTAGATACAGAGGATCACACAAGCTCTTCCAAGAGCTGCAGGGAAACAGAGATAAAGGTCTATAAAATGCCCTCCTTTTTATGGAAGAGGAAAAAAGCTCAAAAGTTTTTCATACCGATTCCAGTGCTCTTTTCTATACAACCTTTCCTACAGTTCTTTTCTCTGTTCTGTCTATTGAAACCACTAATGCAGTAAAAATTCACCTATTCTGAATTATAGTTTTTAAATCAATTAAAGTAGAAAAAACTAATGAGTAAATTGGAGTGGAATGTATTACTATCACTAAATCTCTCTTCATTCAGTGACACGGCACCCATATTGTTCTTTTCCTACTTTGTTCAAGATTTGATAGGTAGAGTAAAACCCTAAAATACTGCTAACTTTGCTAGGCTCCTCCATTTTACCATTTTTGTCTTCCTTAAAAATTTAAATACTTCCTTAAAAATTTAAATCCCGAATCCTTTGCATTGCCCAAAACTAATGTTCACCCAAAGACAATGACATATTTCTAGTAAGCAATTCAAGTACAGATAAATTTTGTTGCTATGTCCAGTGTAGTAAAAGGAACATGGGACTTTGGAGTCACTCAGATTTGTGTTAAAATCCATGCACTTCCATTTATAAACTCTGAGAATTTAGGCAAGATATTTAACCTTTATGAGGTGCATTTTTCTCACCTGTATATCTCAGAGAATTGCCATGTTAGACAAGTCTAGCAAAAAGTAGATGTGTTCAAAAATGTTATTCTAGTTTCATCTTTCATTACATCTCAAATATAAAATATCTCAGTCAAGTATCAGTTCAAGAATTTTACTTTTAAAAGGCTATTTTTAAGTCTACTTCTATCAAATAGAACATGGACATTAATCATCTGGCACCTACTAAATAATAACCACCCACATCAGTGAAATAATGGATAAAGTGTGACAAAACCTTGCAAATGACGATAAAAAATAAAAAAAATTTTTCTTTTAGAAATTCTTCTCCATTTTCAAAAAATTTCTCTTTTTTTTTACTGTTAAACTCAATGGCGTTCTTAGGCCTTTAAGTTAAATGATCAAATAAAAAGGGTCAAAATATTCATGGCAAATGGAGCTTGAGAGAAGATGAATAACCATGATCTGCTGGAATCAGTGATTTCCATAGGAAATTAATATGGATATATAATAATGGTGACCATTTGAACTTAGAGGGCACCTTTGGGGAAGGAGTTCTTTGTATTCTTTCTGTTGTTATTTATTGCCTATCATACAAGAGAAATAGGGATTATGTGGCTATATGAAGGAATTATCTAAATTATGTGTGAAATCACAAAAATGCAGAACATTTTAGAGTGTGACATACTTTTCTAATTAACCATAATGAAATCCAGATGTCTTAATCTCTATTGTAGCAATCTAGAAATAAACTAATATTTTAACAATTTCATAAATTCAAGTGTAATGATTTTATATTCTACTTAATTACATTATGCCAAAATGAATATCATAACAATTGTAATATGTACTATTTTGTCTTGACCCATTCTTCTGAAAGATAAATTTATTTCCATTTCTCTATTGCTAATTCATCTGTGCTCAGATGTGGTCTCATTCTTCTCATATACCTTAGAACTTTGTTCCATAAATTATAACCTCTTTTTATATCTTCCTCTCCAATCACTTTTGTATCATGACTTTCCTGACTCCCTTTGCCCTTCTTAGAAAAACTAAGCTCTCATTTCTCAGTGATTCTAAAGTATTTTGTTCATACTGCTAGTATGAAAGAAGAGACATGCTCACTGGGGAAAGTGGTATGACTGAAGGAAAGAGAACTAGCTTTAAAGCTGGCTCTAGCACTTTCAAACTGTGTGACCTTGGGCATATTCCTTGACCTCTCTTGAGCCTCCAATTCCTGATCCGTCAAACAGGAAAAAATTAACAACCCATTCTACAAGAGTGTGATGGAGATTAAATGAAAATTAACATAAAACACACATAACTGGCTCTTAATGTGCTCCATTAAAATTTGTTGTGGGATGGTCTGTTTGTCTACTCAGATCTGTGGTTCACAAATTTTATTTTAGGATTTTTTAAAAACTCCAGGAAATCCAGATATTCGTATCTCCACTCACTGAAATCAGCATCCTTGATATAAACTCCATGAGGTCATACATCTCAACTTACGTATCTCTGAATCTCCACTACCTAGCCCAGAACCTTGCATATATTAGATGTTTAATATATACTTGTTAAAGAGAACTTAACTGTAGATATTAAGTAGAGAAATTATTGAATATGCTTACTTTCTACTAAGATGGAACAAACTATATCTCTTTTTTCAATAGTAAACATTATTTTACAAAATCATATTACTTGGGGTATTTTTCTAGCTACATCCCCAGCATAATCTGATTTATTTGATAACTAGTAAAAGTATACTTATGTTTATAAGCTCTTTTCTTATGAGAAGCTTGAGGATTTTTACAAACATTATTTCATCAATCTTTAGAACATCTCTGAACTGGAGATGGAAAGGGAAAAAAAGATGGAATATTAATCCATAATCTATATGAATTCATAAATTTCACAAATTCCACCAGCAAAATTCCTTCTAATATTTTAATCTGTGTGTATCTTGCCACTATTTTCTTTCCAAATCTACCTAAGTTACCTATTTAATTATTACATCAGGATATACTGGTCTGGAACAAAAGTTTTATCATTTCCTGAAGAAAGCAAAATTTTCTGGAAGCGTTATAGTAAAACTGGAACATTAAAATAATGACTCTAATCCCTTACCAGAATACTAACTGACTATTCAGGCTTCTGACTAAAGGTTTACTTCAGACTGAAAAATATTTAGGAATCAGACATATTATTCTCTTCAAATTTTAATAATCAGAGACTAGCAGCCCGGTCACAGCTTAAAGTTCTTTCTGTTCCCCCATCATTTGTTGTTTTGTGCTATAGAAGCCTTTGTTAATTGCACCCAGGAACCATTCTCTCCCTTTTTCTTATTAACAGAATCCCAGGATACACTGCGCTCAGCCCTAGGGGATGAATCATGATTGATCTTAGCCAGGCCTGGCAATCCTGTTCCCTTTTGTCAGTAACTGGTCTAAAATTGGACCTGTGGTCTAAAACGAGCCAATAAATTGAAAAAAATTGCTAGGGATCCTTTCCTCCCTGATGAGGGAGTGACAAGAGGAAAAGGCTCTTTCGCTCCCCAACAGTTTCTTTGCACTTAGAAGTTGTCAGGCTGGACTTGATGCTTAGAGCTATGCCACTGTCTTAAGATCATGAGGGGAAGACCAAAGAACTTCAGTCATCCTGACTGCACCTAGATACAACTGAGTCTCTATTCTACCTTTACACTTCTTGTCATGTGAAATAAATGTTATTTCTATTTAAGTCACTATATCAGATACTCTGTTCCTTGAAGTTGAAAGCATCCTAATTAATATTGATCAATAAATCAGGCAAGAAAGGAAGTAGAGATTAATTACTGAACACTTATTATTACATCTGTAATCTCATTTAATCTTCACAATAACCCAATATATAAAAATTAATCTTTTTTGTTTTTATAAAAAACTAAGGATTAATAAAGTTATAGTAACAAAGCTAAAGTTTGAATCCAGACCTGACACCAAACTTCACACTCTTTTTAAAAATACAAAAACTCCCTTTCCTCCTTTGTTTACAACTCTTGTTGAAAAAAAACAAAAAACAAAAAACTAGTAAGTTGACATGTTATGGGCTAACAGAACTTAGGGAGAGTTTAAAAATATCAATTATTCTTATAACCTTGTCATAAAAATTTTATCCTTCAACTCTACTTTGTATCAAAAGTCATGTGAGGAAAAGACAAAAATGTATGTATAAAAAGTGCCTCCCCCCCCAAAAAAGTTTCAGAATGTCTAATATAATGGCAAAAATCCGAAAGCAAAAACTGCGATGGATTCTAAGTGTAATATTCAATTTCTAAAGAATTAAAAAGTATGGAGGGGGAAAAAGAATTTAAAAATATGAAGTCAATCATAAACATTTCTTAAATTGGAAGAACAACTTCCTTATTTCAAACTATTCCATTAACCATGTATCTATCAATATAGAAACCACAAAGTTAACACTTCCTTAATTCTCCTCTGTTCATGAAAACTGATTCAGCTTAAATCTTGGCAACAACAAAAAGTCACATAAACACTAAGAATCAGAGAGGTCATTTTTTTATTTAAAACTAGAACTGGGTGTTCAAAAGCTATTTATAACATCACCTCAAACAAAAATATTCACTTTATATTGCATTTATTAATTTCTAATTGAGCATTGCAAAATGGACATGACAGATTTTTGAGCTGATACACATAACTTACCTTCCCACATGCTCTGCAATGGTGCCTCCTTTTGGTGAATGTAAACCTGGCTTCACATTTCATGCAATTTGGAGCCTGAGAATCTGGTACCCATACTGGAGCCACCTCACCCAGAGTAGTAAACGGCTTTCTGGAAGAAATTCCAAACTGACCAGCTCTGAGATCATTATCTGGGCTATCTGGAGCTAATACAAGGCACGGTCTACTGGATATCCCAGACTCATAACTTTCTAAATGTTCCCCATTTGTATCAGCAATAGAGATGTTTCCCAAAGAGGCATTGCATACATTGGTTGCTGAGTTTTCTCCTAATTTTGCTCTCCCAAGAACATCATTCTTGTTTTTAATATTATTTCCACTGTTTGCAGGTAGGTCATTTTGTAAATGATCTGATAATGGCTTTGGAATTTGAAGTTTAAGATTAGAAGGTTGCTTGGGTCTTGCACCACCAAAAGGAACACTAATAGATTGCAGGTTTGCTACTATCTTGGGTGAAGAGTGCCCAAGCACTGACGGAACTTGGCTAGAGAAACTGTGTAAATAATTTTTCTTCATTAGGTCACCAGTGCTGTTTAAAAGTAGTCCACTCCCTTCTGTGGCTTCATTTCCTTTCTGTTCATAAATATTTGAGTAGCATTCTGACTTGCTCTCTTCTATTTCCTTTTCTTCTGTTACTGAATCTTCTTTGGAGGGTAAAGTCTTTGGAACAAAACAAATAACTGGGCTCTGCATTCCATAGGAATCACAACAATTAGACAGAGTATTTGCTGTTGGTGTATCCATAACAGTAGAGAAATCACATCCTTTACTTTCATTCATGAAAGTTCCTTTTAAATCTAGACCTGCTTCTGCCATTCTATCACACTCTCCTCCACTATCATTGTACGTGTCCTCAGGCTGATTCATTTGCAGAAACTTCTCATTTTCTTTATTTACTTGGCTGTCATTCATCTCATTTAGTTTAGTCAATTTCCAATTAGTCATCTCCTGAGATTCAGAGAAATGCTCTGTCATATTAAGAAGTTCTGTAGTGCCAAGATTTTCTTCACGTTCACAACCTTCATTTTCATCAGCTCTAATTTCATCTGAAAACTGTTCACAGTTACCATCCCTTCCAGACCCATTATGCAAGTCAGGTTTGAGGAGAAAAGGTAAAACAGACCGGATGGATTCTTCAGTAATCTCCTCTGCTGGCTCTTTTTTCACCAAAATCTCCTCACTCAAATGGGAAAAGGAGTTTAGACTCCCTAGATCTGTCCTAGGAGGGCTGGTTTTGCCGGTGAGAACCTCATCTGGTATACAGCTCTCTTGGTTTTTAACAGCAGGACCTTCATCTGTTCCCTGGGATGAGATTACTGAATCAATTGTTAAACTTGTAATCATAGACACAGAGGGGTCTCTATCTATATTTTCATCATCCTTTAATTGTGAAGGGGAACAGACACTGGTTAGGTTATCAGATGAAGTAGTACAGACATGTTTAACAGAATCCCCCTCTGCATTTGGTCTATTCAATGGATCTATTTGTTTCTCTGAGTTCATATCTTTTTCAGTGGACCCATTTATATTGAAACTAAATTGATCAGTTTGTCTGTTTTCATTATCCAGTGAACAGCTAAAAGCATCCATGAGGGACTGACTATTATAATTATTACAATCCTGCAAATCACTTTGTAATGTCCTTTTATCACAGTTATGCATGACGGCTACAACAAGAACATTCTTCTCATCGGGCAGACAGGCTAGGTTTCCACATTTCTTCTCCCCCACTTCAAGAGTGCTGCACTGATCATCTTGATTACAGTTCCTCTTAATTAACTGATCTTCTGCAACAGCATTTTCATCAATCCACATTGTGTTGATCTCTGGATTCAGACTACAGTCTTGCCCATTAGCAGCACAATGGTCTTCTCTCTCTGGGGTCAGAGGAGTGGACTGAGCCAGTGAGAAGACTTTCAGCTGTGGCTGTGACTCGTGAGAAACTGCAGGTTCATTCCCACTGGTTAATGCAGAGTTAAATGACATTCGGTGAGGAGGATCTAGAATCTTATTCCACTTTGTATCCAATAAAATAGGAGAAACTGTTTCATCTGAAAAAAATAAATAATTATAATAAGTTTACTGGTAACACTAGAAAAGCTAGGACTAAGTTAATCAAATACATTTGCAAATATACTCTGAAAATAAAATATTCCTAGGATAACTGAAAACAATATTCTTAGGATATAAAATTTCTAATTCTTATCTAAGAATATATATCTAAGACTGTTCCCTGTATTATATATCACTGAATAATAACATCCCAGAACATTCCAAACAACAAGAGAATTCTACTTCAATCTAGTAACATAATTAAAGTGGCCCACAGGCTATACTTGGGGGCTGAGGGGATGCCAGCAACCGGGAAGGCCCTGGATTGCCCAAGCACAACACAGAGTGGAAACAAATCTAAGGTGAAAAAAAAAAAAAAATCAAACAGTGATGAAGATGTAGTAACTGAGTAGAAAGAAAAACAAAGGAATTTTCTGTGGAGAAAAAATGTTCTATAATCTATATCATGACTGAGATATGGGTTGTATGGATATATCTATTTGTCAAAACTGTACAGTTAAGATCTATACATTTTAATGTTTGTAAATTTTATCTTAACAACTGTAAAAAAAAAAAATGAGGCACGGAGTGAAGAGCAGTTGAAGATACAAATGACAAAATGGCAACATGTCAACCACGTAGAAGCTGGGTAATGGGTACACTAGAGTTTATTATACTATTGTTAACTTTGTATCTATCATAATTGGCTATAGTATGTGAAATTCTGCTCATAACCACATCACAATATGTGAATTAGGTTCATATTTACATTATCAATGACATTTGGCATAAAGTATTCATTTACCTTATTAAATCAACCTACTTATATTCTATCAATAAGCATCATTTCATATACCGTTTCTGTTTACTTTTTAACAGATCATAACTATGTTGGCTATCTTCCTAAGTTATAGAGCTATGTGTATGTTTAATTAGAGAAATCAGAAATAATACACTTACTACCTTTCCTGATTTCTTCCTAATCCTAAAATTATACAGCTATATTCCCCTTAGTAGTAACATTATTCTTTAATGCTCCCTTACTTAGCATCTTGTTCATATCTTTATTAAAGCATTTACTACATTGTAATGCAATGGCTTATTTACCTGACTTTTTCAGGCAGAAATCATTTCTTTCCATCAATGTAAGTCCTCACTTTGCACACTGCCTGGTATGTAGTAGGTGCACAATATATATATGCTAAGTGAGTATCTATCATAGTAAAAGCAGTGGGGATGGAGGAACATGAAGATTAAACGGTAGCTCTGACCTCCAAGAAGTACATAATCTAGTTTAGGAAAATAACAAAGAGATACAAATGAATATCTAATTAACAGAACAAGACAGCTAAGTATTTGAAAACTATTACATAATAGAAAATAAATTCAGGGAGAAAGATATTTTCAAGGTTGATGCAGTGAGCTTGAATTAACGAAGGAAATGGTCTGGGCTTCAAAGACAATTTTATGTAAGTTTGTAAAATAGGGCACTCATAAAAGGAGAACAAGGAAAAGTATAGTCTCAAACACAACTTTCTGAGAGAGCAATAAGCAGATCAGTTTGGGTTAAAAAAGAATTTGTGTAAGTAGTGAAAAGAAGCTAAAACAGGCAGATTATAAAGGCCATGAAACATCCGACTGTGTGGAGAATGGCTTAGTATCTGAGTGTTAAATCTTAAGTTTACCAAATTTGGGGTAGCAGAGACTTGAGATTTAGTAACATGTGCTTCCTTTAAAAAAAGAAATCATATTTCTAAGCTGGTTCATGGAAATAAAAAAGGAAATACTGCTTCTTACAGGAATATTTAATAATATTCAGACAGGAATAATCAGGTATTAAAAACGTAATTTTTCAACCACCTACATAATGTTAATTATCTAGTGTCATCTTAGTTGTGTGTGGTATATTTTTCATTTAAAGGAGGAAATTAACACAAAATGAGAAATCACTTTATTTAAAATAGAGAAAGATAAATATCATATGATTTCACTTATATGCGGAATCTAAGGAATAAAAAGAAACTAATGAAAACAGACTCACAAATATAGTAGACAATTTGGTGATGGAAAGAAGGGAAGGGTGGTGGGGGGCTGGGAGAATGGACTGAAGGGTTTAGAAGTACAAATTAGTAGTAGATAGCTGGGCACGGGGATGGGGAACATGGCAGAGGGAATGCAGTTAGCATTAATATGATGGCTAGGTGGTGGGCCGGGGGAGGGAGGGAGCAATTGGGGGGATCATTTTATGAACTATATAGATGTTTAAGCAATGTACTATATACTTGAAACTAATTTAAATAAATTTATATATACATATACATATATACATGTATATATTATATACACACATATATATACATATATGTGCATACAAATCGTGTGTGTGTGTGTGGAGAGGGAGAGAGAGAGAGAGAGAGAGAGGGAGGGAGGTAGGTAGGTAGGTAGGTAGGTACCAGGCTAGAGGTGGTAGTTTTAATCTAACTGGTATTGGGATTTTAAAAAACAGTTCAAACAAATAAACAACATAGTTACAAGAAACTGGCTTCTGAAATTCTTCTCCTTTTAAAGAAGTTATTTTTGTAAGCAAATGCTGTATTTTCAAACTAAAATGACAATTTTTACTAATTCAACAAATATGTATTGAAAATCAACTGTATACAAAGTACCCTACTGGAACTTACAAAAAGTAACAAAGAGATTGATGTAATAAACTAATGGTTTTAGTAATCAGAGTTAGTATTATTCTAGAAGTACAGTATTTGCTAGGTGTAGCACCTGTGTAGCTATCTCATGACAAATAACTGTGATACAGAGAGGGCCAAACTAAAGAAAGAATTGAGAAAATACTTGCATAAAGGACTCAAACTAAGAGAATAATATACCTTCCACCTCGGAATGTATAAAACTCACCTAGAGCCAATAAAATCCCAAATGATTAGGTTTCACATTTACATGAATCAGGAATGAACCTAAGGTTATGGGTTAGCTCTGGGTCATCAGTGGTAACATATGAGAAGAGTAGACATTTCCAAGTATCTTTCCTCTCCCCTTTCCCTCCTACCCCTATAATCCCACATTTTCTTTAAGGCTTGCTCTGTCATAGCCCTAAAGCAACAAAATCAAAACAAATCTCTCTTCTCAATTGCTATTAAAGAACAATCTGAATCACTGGCTACAGAAAAGGTCTGGAGGCCATTACTAAAATCATGGACTTTAGATGGAAATATATGACTTTGTAAACTTGTTATATGCCATTTCCTGTTAGAAACAGACCACCACGGAAGGAGGATAAGGTGAAAGAGATTTAATTATGGTTTATCCATTGAAATCATACTGAGAGGGTGATTTAAGAAAAAAGTTTCCCTAAATGAAGTGAATCTTAAGCAGATATTTTTAGACTGAGCCTTACGAATGTGTCATTTAATTAAACATTTTGGCAGTTACTTAAAAATGTAAATCTTTTAAAATTAGGTTTCAAATGTATCTTTACTTTATTGGTCAATCAACATTTGACAGCTGTTTTTCTTAGTTCAGGACATACAATCACACATTTTAAAGCTTTTCTTGATGATAAATTGGTTGTACATAGTAGAGGAGAGTTCAGGCTCTGGTATCATACTGCCTATAATCTAAACCTGCTACTTATTAGCAAAGCAACTTGGGAGAAGTTGCTTAACCTCTCTGTGCTTCTAGTCTCATCTGTAAAACGTAGATAAAATCTACTTTTGTGGAATTAGTTTAAATATGAAATGATATCACCAATGTAAATAGTTTAGCATAATATCTAGTACATAGTGATTAAAAATGTTAAGTTATTACTCTGGATATTAACATGTAGTATTATTAAGTCATTAGACCTGCTTTTACTTTTCAAAAAGAACTGCATCCTCTTATAACCCCACATTTTCTATGTCATAAATACATAAAAATAAATTTGCCAAAGTTAGTACTCACCTTCGTTTTGTTCAAATTCATCTAACACCTTGTCCAGGTTGTAAGCTTCTGCTTGGAAGTAATTCTCCATCGGTGAGGAAACACCACTTAAGAGACTTGTTTAAAACTAGAAAGTAGATCAAATTTGTATTACACTTTCAATTGTTAAAATATAATTTATAGACAAAACAACTGATACAACAGAAATGCAAAGAATCATAAGAGACTAACTGCTATGAACAATTATATATACATCAATAAATCGGACAACACTAACTGAATAAATTCCTAGACACATACAATCTACCAAGACTGAATCATGAAGAAACAGAAAATCTGAACAGACCAATTACTAATAAGGAGATTGAATCAATCATTTAAAAACACCCCAAAAAAGAAAAGTCTAGGACCAGATGCCTTCACTGGTGAATGCTACCAAATATTTAAAGAAGAATTAATACCAATACTTCTCAAACTCTTCCAAAAAATAGAAGAGGAGGAAACACTTCCAAACTAATTTTATGAAGCCAGCACTACCTAATACAAAGCCAGATAAGGACACTATAAGAAAAGAATATTACAGGCCAATATCTCTGATGAACATAGATACAAAAATCCTAAACAAAATATTAGCAAGCCAAATTCAACAGTACCTTAAAAGGATCATATACTATGATCAAGTGGGATTTACTTTAAGGGTGCAATGATGGCTCGACATCCACAAATCAATGTAATACACCACATTAACAAAATGAAGGATAAAGATCATATAATCATCTCGATATGCAAAAGTCATTTGACAAAATTTGACATACATTAATGGTAAAAATTCTCAACAAAGTGAATATAGTGGAAACATACTTCAACATAATAAAAGTCATTTATGACAAACCCACAGCTAACATCTTACTCAACAGTGAAAAGCTAAGAGCTTTTCCTCTAAGATAAGAAACAAGACAAGGATGATCACTCTCACCCCTTTTATTCAACATCTTATTAGAAATCCTAACCAGAGCAATTAGTCAAGAAAAAAATAATAAAAGGTATCTGAATCGGAAAGGAGTAAAACTGTATTTGGAGACAACATTTTATATATACATATATAAAACTCAAAAGACTCCTCCAAAAAACCATTAGAACTAAAAAACAAATGAGTAAAGTTGCAGGATAAAAAGTCAACACACAAAAATCAGTTGCATTTCTATACACTAACAACAAAGTATCAATAAGAAAATTGAGCAAACAATCCCATCCACAATTGAATCAAAAAGAATAAAATACCTAGGAATAAATTTAACCAAGAAGGTGAAAGATCTGTATACTAAAAATTGTAAGACATTGATGAAATAAATCGAAGACACATATAAATAGAAAGATATTCAGAGCTTGTGAACTGAAAGAATTAACGTTGTTAAAATGTCCATACTACCCAAAGCAATCTATAGATTCAATGCAATCCCTATCAAAATTCCAATAGCATTTTTCAAGTAAAAAAATCCTAAAATTTGTATGGAACCACAGAAGACCCTAAATAGTGAAAGCAATCTTGAGAAAGAGCAAAGCTAGAGCCATCACACCTCCTGATTTCAAACTGTTTTACAAACTTATAGTAATGAAAATAATATGGCATTGGCAAAAAAAAAACAGACACATAGATTAATGGAACAGAATTGAGAGCCCAGAAATAAACCAACACATATAGGGTCAATTAATTTATAACAAAAGAGCCAAGAATATAGCATGGGGAAAGGATAGTTTCTTCAATAAATTGTACTAGGAAACTGAACAGCATATGCAAAAGAATGAAACCAGACACCTATTTTACATTATACACAAAAATCAACTCAAATAGCAAAAACAAAACAAAATAGCAAAAACAAAACAAAAAACACCCTCTAATAAATGGGCAGAAAAACTGAATAGACATTTTTTTCCAAAGAAAACATACGAAGGACCAATAGGCATATGAAAAGGTGCTCAACATCACTAGTCATCAGTGAAATGCAAATTGAAACCACAATGAGATATCACCTCACACCTGTTAGAATGGCTGTAATCAAAAAGACAGGAGATAACAATTGTTAGGCGAGGATGTGGAGAAAAGGGAAACCTTGTTCGCTAGTGGTGGGAATGTAAATTAGTGCAATCATCATGGAAAATAGTATGTAGGTTCCTCAAAACATTAAAAATAGAACTACCATATGATCCAGCAATTCCGCTTCTGGGTATTTATACAAAGAAAATGAAAACACTATTTAGAGGAGATATCTGTACCTCCATGTTCATTGCAGCATTATTTACAATAGGAAGACATGGGAACAATGTAAGTATCCACTGACAGATGAATAGATAAAGAAAATATGGGTTTGTGTGTATAGGTGCATATATAATGAAATATTATTCAGCCATAAAAAGGAAGGAAATTTTGTCATTTGCAACAGTATGGATGGACCTTGAAGGCATTATGCTAAATGAAAGAGAAAGACAAATACTATATGATCTAACTTACATGGTATCTAAAAAAAATTGAACTCAGAAACACAGAACAGACTGATGGTTGCCAGAGGTTGTGGGGTGGGAGATGAGGGAAATGAGTGAAGGTAGACAAAAGGTACAAACTTCCAGTTGTAAGATAAATAAATTTTGGGGATGTAATATACAGTATGGTGACTAGAGTTAATTAATAATACTGTACCATATGTTTGAAACTTGCTAAGAGAGTAGATCTTAAAAGTTCTCATTACAAGAAAAAAACATTGGTAATTATGTGAGATAATAGATGTAACTAAGTTTATTGTGGCAATCATTTCACAATATATACTTATATCAAGTTTTTATATTGTATTCTTTAAACTAATACAATGTTATATGTCAATTATATCTCAGTAAAACTGGAAAAAAATACAAAGATTAATAAAATACAGATATGTATATAAATATGAAATACAAAGATTAATAAAATACAGATATGTATATATTTTTTATAAATCTTAAGTATATAAGGATAAAATCTCATAAATCTACACAGACCATGATAAACTATAAAACTGGTCATCACACTGGATATACTGCAAGATTTTTAAGCTAATAAAGTCTAGAAATCTGTAAACTGACAATCATTAAAATATAAATAATTGTAGAGAACAGACTTGGTGATCATTTCAATAGGACATGTTTCAAAAGATAAATTTCAGATGTTGAGAAAGGAATCATTTTCTTTGGGATATAACTGCATTTCTATTAGAACAGAAAGCTTACAGAATTGTTTTCAAATGGGAAATGACAAGAAATTTCAAATGAGCATGGGAGTGAGGGATATTAGTTCCAAAATGCTAACGATGACTCTAACTTGGTTATTCTTTTTAAACCTCTTCTTTCCAAGTATCATTTCGAAGTCTTTCTTGGTGGTAACTAGTCTAAAAGTATCAAGTATCCTGTGGGCATATACACTAGGGGTCTCAACTACTTAACAGAATACAGAGAGCACACAGTAGTTGTTAAATAAATATTATCCCATTTCCCCCCTCTATTATCATAAGCTTCATGCTTATTTATCTCCCTAATCTCTCAAAATTTCTTTTCATGAAAATTCTGCTTGGCTTCTTACTGGTATATATGGAAGCAGATAGGAGGAAAGATAAGATTATAATTCTCCCAAAAAGTCTGAGTAATGAAAGCACGAAGAAGGAGGAAATATCCTATTACAAATTTTAAGTCAAATATTAAAAAATGGTGAATTTTCTTTGACTTATAGTGTATCTTCTTCTTTGAAGCATATTCTTGCTCTCATTTTACCAATTTACAAAAATAAGCTCAGAGAATTTAACTGACTTATTCAAGTATTTCCCCATGATTATTCATTTAGTCAACTATTATTTATTAATTGGCTCCTGTTATGTAATTTCAGTTTACATAGACAAACAGGCTACATAATCTATACATGGTTTTTCCTGAAATCTTTAGTTCAAAAATCATTTTCATATACATGCCATTTTATTTTGATAAAGCCTGCACATTTAAACTGTCCAATGCAAAAAGCATAAATAAAATTTACTATACACAATTTAGCACATTTAACATATACCTTCACTACTTAACATTTCATGGTCATTATATGTAAAATATTAGTAAACAAATAAAAAGTTCAACATAATTACTGTGGATCTACTATATACAGAGCGTTGTGATCAATTAAGTCTCAGACATCATCCCTAACATCAAGGAGCTTATAATTTACTTAATGGTAAACTATGCTAAATAAGAAAATTTAAATAATAAATGATTTTAATAACACAGCACAAGAAACACAAGGTACTACATGATTAATTTGTCAGAATTACAGATAAGTATTACAGAATAAGTACTATAAAAGTTTAAGAAACGGGCCAATCACAGCCTGGAAGGTCAAGAAAGGCATTATTTATGGATTTGAGCTGGGTTTGAAGGTTGGATAAAATTTTAACAGATATTCCGCATGGGAAGATGTGGAAGTGAAATTTCAAACAGGGGGAGATTTATGGGAGTGATCTTATAGGAGATCAGTGAAATTGAAGCAAAGATTTATTTATGTGAGTAACAAAGGGACATGATATTATGGAAGCCCTAGAATGCCTGAGAAAGGTATTGTATATACTCTAAGTAATGGGAAACATTATAGCATTAATAGATAAGAACATGAACTCTAGGACTAGACTGTCCAAGTTCTCATCCTAGTTCCTAGTTCACTTACTAACTATATGACCTTGAGGAAATTACTTGTGACTTATTTCTCATCTGTAAAACTGGGTAATAATAGTATCTTCCTCTAGATTAAATAAATTGATATAGATAACACATTTAAAACATTGCCTGCCACATAAGCAATTTATAAGCTTTACTTTACAAGCTTTATAAGCAATTAAGTTTTTAAGCTCTGGAGTTGATCCTTCTATTTTAAATATACCCTTCCACACATATTTATTGAGCACCGATATGTGCAAACATTATGCTGGGTGCTGGAACACACATTTCTTCAAAGTATCATGCTCCTTCCCTCTTCAGGAACTTTTACCCAACTGCCTCCAACACGCCCACTCCTTCTGCAAAAAATTCTACCTCTTTCAGTATTTAGCTTACTTTCATAAGGAAGTCCTCTCTAAACCCCTAGAAAAGTTATCTCCTCTTATAATTCCTTATAGCACCCATTTTTTCTTTTTAATATTTATCACAATCTATAAATATACATCTGTGTGATTATTTGATTAATGCCAATCTTCCCTCCAGACTGTAGACTACGAAAAGACTCCTACTAAACTGTGTTCACCAAGTAATTAGCACGAAACCTGATGTAGTACCTATTCAATAAATACCAATGGGATGAATAAGTGAACAGTGTATAAACAGTTGGTCAAGAAGTTGTATTGAACTCCAATTATATTACTGATTCAGGCAAGCATCAAAAATGGATATTAAAATCTTTAGGTAAATGTATATTGGGAAAGAAAATTATTAATTACAAAGGAAAAAATGTATGTCTACAGTGAAAAGATGGTAATCACTACCTTAACCAAATAATCACATTACCAATAGTTTAACAAGCTGACATTATGCACCTACTGATATGATGCAATGAAAAGTTTAAAACATTGCCTACACAGTATTCCAGCCAAAAATGTTTAACCTGAATTGAATCATGAAGAAACAAACAAATCTAGAATGTGAAGCATTCTTTAAGACAACTGTCCTAAACTCTTCAAAAAACTGTTATGAAAAACAAATCATACTAAATTAAGAGACTCAAGAGATTAATTAACCAAACGCCATGCATGAACACTGACTAGAACCTTGACCAATAAAACACATAATTCACAAAGCAAAAAATGATATTTATGGGGCAATCAGAGGAATTTGGACCATACATTAGATGATACAATTAATTAATGATCACTTTCTTGGATGTGATAATGGTATTTTGATTTTGTAGGAAAATGTCTGCTCTTAGTAGATGGCTGTTGAATCATTTAGGAAAGAAGTGTTTTATTATCTGCAACTAATTTTTGAATGATTCAGGGAAAAAAAAAGAATGTGAGCGTGAGGGAGTGGAGTGAGGGGGAGAAGCAGAAGAGAGGGAAAGGAGAGAGAAGGAAAGAGGTGTTCGAAAAAGAGGCAAAATGACAAAAATAAATCTAGGTGAAAGATTGATATATGGGTCTTCATTGTACTATTTGTGTAACTTTTCTATAGGCTTGAAATTTTTCAAAAGAAAAAAGAGTGTACTGAGCTGTTGGTGGGAAGCATTCCTTCCCACTCTGACTATAGAAATTCTAGACAAACTAGATTTTTTTTAAAGTTTATACAAATTCAAAAGCAAGAAAAAGAAATATACAGATACCATAAACCAAGAAGAAACCAGGCCACAGCAAAGAGTGAGAACTAAATGGTGGCAGTCCACAGGGGATACAAAACCTTCAGGCCTGGGATTTGAAAGCTAGCGGAGAGGATGGGAATTGCTGGCTGCAAACTTATAGAAGTTTCTACATTGGAGGGAGCCAGACTGGGCTCTCTGCATAAAGCCAAGAGCTTGTGGGGTGTTGACAGGGTGGTGGGCGGGAATGGTCTACAAATGGCCCCAAGACTCCTCAACAGAGCAGCAGGACAGAACACAGTGCCAATAAATTCGACATTCAGAAATTAGAATTTCTATCCTGCCCCTCATTCAGGAATGGGAATAATATTAATTCTTCTCATTCATGAGCATCACATAGTTTATCTCTATACTTACACAGCTCTTCTTGTGACTTTTAATAATATTTTTAATTGTAAAAAAGTCATTAAATATGGGACAGGAGAGAGAAGGGTGCATGTAACTATAAAGAAGTAACACAAGAGAGATCTCTGTGGTGCTAGAATCATGCTGTATCTTAAATTGCAATGGTGGTTACACAAGTCTACATGTGATAAATGGAAGAGAACTACGTATTCATGAATATATTCATAGCAGCATTATTCATAACAACCAAAAGGTGGAAACAACCTAAATATCTATCAACTGATGAATGGATAAATAAAATGTCAATTTCCTGGTTTTTTCTATAGTTATATGTTACTGAGGAAAACCGGGTAAATGAAGGGTGCACAGAAACTTTTTATACTATTTTGCAACTTCCTGTGAATCTATAATTACTTCAAAATAAAAAGTTGAAAAAATAAGGAAAAAAGTTATTAAAAATTGAATAGACATGGGGGCAGGGTGAAGAGGGCATCTTTATAAGAGAATGTCAGAGCCCAAGTGTGGTGAAGCAGATGTCCTTGTTGTAGGGTGCTCAAGCATAAAGGTGTCAGAGCCCCAGCAGGGTGAGAAAGTTGTCTCCTCAGGATAGCCCTGCATGGAGAGTCAGAGCCCAAGTGGGTAAGAAGGGTCCATGTGCAGGAGGGGTGTAGAGAAAGATGTAAGAGGTCGGTCCAGAGTGGCAGGTCAGAGCCTGAAGAGGATAAAAAGGGCCAAGAAGACAGTGATAGGAAATTGGTTACATGTAGAGAAATGGAATAAGTAACTACTCAAAGGGCAATGGGAGAAGGTTTCTCACTGTTGGAGAAAGGGGTTAAAATGTGGAAAAGGAGAAAATTACAAAGAACCCTGCAAAGTTAGTTTGGAATCTGAGGTATGTGTGAATTCATGGACTTCAATAAATATAGATGCTTATAGCAATAAATATAGATGTAAATGTGTGTGTGCACGCGTGTGTGTGTGTCTGTGTATACATACGTTCTCTAGCTCTATGCACAGAGGATCTTGGAGTAGGAAAGCCCCACTTCAACTCCATGTAGCAATGAGAATACAGTTTTGGTTTCTAAATAATTGAACCAAAGCTCCACAGAGAAATGGCTGATTCCAGACCTGGAGTAGAAAAAACACAAGAGCTTTGATGAGGTTGTAGAGAAATACGAACCCTCACACATTGCTGGGAGGAAAGTAAAACCGTGCGAAACTTTGGAAAATAGTTTCTCAGTTCTTCAAAGAGTTAAACAGTTATACAACATGGCATAGCTTTTCTACTCCTAGGTTTATACTCAAGAGAAATGCAAACATTCACACAAAAACTTATCCACAAATGCTCACAGTAGCATTATTCATAACAACAAAAATCGGAAACAATTCAAATATCTATCTACTGATGAATGGATAAATAAAATGTGGTATGGAATATTGACAAAATGGAATATTATTTGATACAAACAAATGAAGTACTGCTCTATACCACAACATTGATGAATCTTGGAAATATTATGGTAACTGAAAGCAGACACAAAAAGCTATACATTATATAATTAAATTTATATGAAATGTACAGAACAGGCCAATCCACAGAAACAGAAAGTAAATTACTGGTTGCCAGGGGCTGAGGGGAACTGGAGGGGAACTGGAGAGAAATGGGGAGTGACTGACAATGGATAAAAGATTTCTCTTAGTGGTGATGAAAATGTTCTGGAATTAGTGGTGATGACTGCACAACTCTGTAAATATATAAAAACCACTGGACTATAAAAAATGGTGAATTTTATGGTTATGTGAATTATATTTCAATTTAAAAAAAAAAGAAGAGCCTTGGATATCTTGTGTGCTGGAAAGCAAGGAAGTGCTCCAAGAATGACTGGGACATGTTAAAAGGACACAGAAACCAGATGAAGGAACTCCCACAGGCCAAATCAGAGACAATCTGATCATCAAAATAAATAATGACAGCAATGGATTATCACCCACTGAATAAAAAAGAAAACCATGAGTCTTTATAACAAGAATGAATGAAACTCAAATGTGCTAAGGGATAGGATATTTACATAGTTTTAAATTACTAATTACTAAAGAAAAAAAAGAGCCACTTCAGAGACAGCCTGGCAGACACCACCTTACACAAGTGATCAAAGTGAACATCATCAGTAATGGGACAAATAGAAATCCGTGCTCCCTGACAAGTTACAATGAAAAGGACATAGCAATATAGATACATAGCAATATAGATACTTATGTGTGTGGGGAGTGGGGTAAGTGACAGGGACAGAAGTATATGAGGAACTCCCTGTATTTTTTGCTCAATTTTGCTATGAACCTAAAACTGCTCTAAAAATAGTTTATTAATTAAAAACAAAGGCAGTACCACTTCTGTGAAAGTCCCACTAAAAATGCACTCCCTGAACCTAGTCATGAGGAAACATCAGACAAATCAAAATTAAGCAAAAGTGTCAAGGTCAAGAAAGTCCACAGAACTGTTCTAGCAGAGACTAAAGAGACATGACAAATAAATGCAACAAGTGATTCTAGATACTCTTGATAAAAAGGACATTAATATAACTGGCAAAACTTGAATAAGGTCTGAGAACTAGATAGTGGTAATGCATCAATGCAAATTCCTTGATTTTGATGACTGTACTGTGATGATGTAGGAGAATGTCCTTGTTTGCAGGAAACACAGTTTCAGAGGTGATGAGGCATGCAGTTAGCAACTCACTCTCAAATGGTTCAGAGAAAAAAAGTTGTTTGTACTATACTTAATGCCTTTTCTATATGCCTGAGGTAGTTTTAATTTTTTTTAATGTACCAAAAATGTCTATCATATTTTTAATTTCTTTTTCTGATCCTTTTTATGGCATCTTGCTCTCATTTCACGGATATAAATTCTTCTCTTACCTCTCTAATGTATTTACCTACAGTTTGGTTTTTGGTTTTTTTCCCAAACTTGTTTCCAGTATTATTTCCTCCAATTCCTCTTTTGTACTTTTGTGTTTTGGTCTCTTTCACATTGGAGGGTTTCCCCAAATGCCTATCTACTGAACAACTAAAGTACTAGAAGCCAACTGAAAGCTCTGCATGTGTGGCTTCTCACTAGGAGGCTTTCATTGCACGGGGATTGGATGTGAACACAGCTATTTCATTGGAAGATCTCCAAATGTCAGTATATGTACATTTTTTCCTTTGGATTCCAGAGAAGACTCATATAATATCCTGTCAGGGGTGCGGAAATGTAATACCAGGCAATCACTTTCCTAAAAAAGAGTAGAGGAAGGAGTGAGAGGAAGGGTTTCACTTGTCAATCTATGGGATTTCCCTTAATTCCCCTGCTTTCACCATAGTGCCCCATCCTTGATCTCTGCTATGTCTAATGTCTCCAAATCTTGAGCCTCTTTAGTTTCATTTTCCAAAGAAAAACCTGTGGTCTCCTGAGGACTTGGGAGAGGGGCAGTCTTCTCACTGCAATAATCTGGACCTCTGAGAGGATTTAAATTTACATCAGGATTCTTTACGTGCTTTCTTACAAAAGTATCCATCTCATTTTAAAAATAGAAGTTACTAAATATTATACATGTACATCTAAAAAAGGAATATAATTACTTAATTCAGTACAGTTTCTTCCTGAGGACCTCTTCTTTTTCTTTGGGCTTCTAGACCTCTTTTTATTGTGATTACCAGAGGCCTTATGGACACTCTCATGAATCTCAGTCTTAGGGGTTGCTCCTTTTATGTCTCCTTCACTGGTACTTCCTATTTATGCTATACACTAATTACAATGAATGTATGAACATGATGCATCAAACACAACTGAGCATCTATTATTTACCAGGCACTGTCCTACTCATTAGGTTACAATTACAAGACTATGTCCTTGACCTAAAAGTGCTCAATGTTTCATAGAGAGACGGATAAGTAAACTTAAAATATAAAACACTGTGGTCGGTCAGTTTCTGTCTTTCTTTCTCTCTCTCTCTCTCTCTCTTTCTCTTTCTTTCTCTCTTTCTCTTTCTCTCTCTTTCTCT
>NW_011888951.1:4078711-4167579 GCF_000151845.1 Pteropus vampyrus
CTCTCTCTCTCTCTCTCTCTCTCTCTCTCTCTCTCTCTCTCTCTCTCTCTCTCTCGGGGTAGGGCAGGCTTCAGTAACAAATATTACAATAACTTATTATTGGTGATTATTTATTGACAGTCTTTGCAGCGAGTGAAAACTTCCTGAAGAGGTGATGCCTGAAGAATAACATTTTGCTAGGTGAAGACAGAGAAAGGCACTGCACTTCCTTCTCACACTCCCATATGAAAAGGCTACCTCGCCAACTGCAGGCTCAGAAGCTTTGGTGAGAAAGGCACTATTGCTAAGTGCCTTTGCTCAAGTCTTAACTAAAGAGAAAAGGAGCTCAGTCTCCTGTTCCACGCTGTCAGACCCATGCTTCTATCTTCAAAGATTACATGGAAAACCAGAACCAGAGTATGTGACACTCCATTAGTGAATGACATAATCAGTTTCTAAAACTAACCTCACCTACACACTCTCCATCCTACCAGCATTTTCTACTCCTGAAATAATCAGGGGTAGTCAGGAAAAAGGCAATGGTTCCTGCTCTAGAAGAACTAATAAAATTTATTTTCTATTTGAAAGTATTGCTCTTCATAACTAATCTAAAAATACAAAATAATATAATTAAATCTATATTTCTAGCTAATTCACTGCCCCCAAATTAGCTTTACCTGTTGAGTTCTTATATGATGACTAAGAAATATAAATGGTATTAATTGGGTAGATATAGTACTATTTTCTCCTAAAAATATTCCTCAAATCCACGTTCTTTTTCATGCTGAAATTACCTTTCTATGCTCAAGGTAGAAGTTGACTTTAAAAGGGAGAAATCAAGCACTAGTAGAGAAATTAGCATTTTTGACATAATGCAACAGTAATTTAAAAATATCCTTTTGCTCTGAATTTAAGTCAAAACGTTTTTTTTAAAACTACATTACTGATTTAATAAGAGGCAAAGTTATACAAATCAAGCAGCTTATATACATGAGCATTATTTTCTACAGATCTAGTTGTTTTCTTAAGTTCAATGTCTAAAAGAAATAAGAACACTGATTTTCTTACCTTTTCCCCCTTACACACGTGATAAGGAACAGACTTCTCTGTGCTTACTCATGATGCTTGCTGCACCATCAGCCAGTCCTGCTGATTCAGTATGCTCTGTTGGATCCTAAAGAAAAAGCACATTGCTCATTACATCTGCTAAAGCAATAAGCCCTAATTTTCTGCATATAAAACGTATCATAGCCAGACAAATAAAAGCTATGGTGCTTAAACAATAAATTACAATTACATCTTTACATTCAAAGATGTGGCCAGCATGGAATGCAGCAGCAGGCACATTTTATTTTCTAAGAAGGCTAATTAAATCAATGTTTCAATGAACATTTAAGAATTTCTGCACACTTATTTTCAATGGATCATACAAAGTAAAACATCAAGGCAAGCACTTTATATCCAATGTCTTTAACTATGTTAATTCATAAAAATACCACTGATTTTATATGACAATAGGCCTTCCAAGAATCTAGAGCTACCAAAACTGCTGCTTAACAGGAAAAGTTGTTAGTGTGATTTTTTTCTCTATCGATACAGAATTCCTAAAATGGTATTAAAAAGATTCCTGCTAAAATTTTTATCGCCAAACACTGCTTTTCCCCCAAGCGGAGTCTCTTATGATTCTTGTTTTCTTCCACTGCTTAGAAGCAACGACTCTATTAACCCAATTTTATCTTTTACTATCAGGGGTATGCAAAAGACAAAGCTTTCTCAAATGTTATTTCCTCCTTCTATATATATATGACAATATCCATGAAGTTACAGTAGTCCAACGAATGCCTCTATAACTGCTCAGAGATAATTCGAAATTCTTTAAGAGTCTAATTTAGCCTTCAACAAGATTAGTAATAGAAACTAACCAGAATAAAACTAAGAATCTCATATTATCTGTATAAAATATCTAACATATAGTCATAGAATTTTCGGAATGAGAAAGTATGTTAGAGATGATCTAATGAACATCACTTAATTTTAAAGATAAACTGAAGTACTAAAAGAAATTTGCTGACATTTTACAAACATAATATCATTATCTGATATTAAAATTATGTGCTTATTAAAAAATAAGAGAGTAAGAAAAAGGCCTAAAATTCTAGAAACCAATAAAAAATATAAAATGAAAATCACTGGTGAAAGGTTTTCCCATCTTGAGAACTTGAAAAAAATATGCACATGCTATATACTCTAAATGAAAAGACCTCTTGATACTAAGAAATAGACTTGCATCTATCAAAAAGAACTAAATCGTATCAGAAGTAGGAAAGGGCTGTGTGGGGTAGAAAAACCAAAGTCAAAATGAAAATGAGGCAAAAGTGAGGTCCTCTCCTTTAATACCTAGCTAATTAAAGATTTTTTAAAAACAAATAAAATTAACTTTATAGATTCAAAGTCAAATCCTGTACATGTATGTATATTTTAATGTATGATGCAAGTCCCATAACATCGTGTAACTGTCCCAAATATCATAAGTTTTTCTTCTGTTATCATATCCCTCTGACTTTCCAGCCTAAGCTGGAAAAGCCTCAAGCCTGGTTCAGTCCAACTGTCTACCTATAGTCACACATTCCCCTACGCAGCTTAAATGTGACTGGGTGAAAATCACACAGATGGCAAACTGGTCTCAACTTTACATCTATGACTTCACACTACATTTTCCTTAATCATTCTACTTTCAACTCTGTACATGCCTAGAATATCTATCTATCTGTATATGCCTAGAATGTCTATCTCCTCCACTGGACTGTGAATTCATCGAGAACAAGGGCTCTGTCTTCATTCTCTGTAACTCAGAGTGTACCTCATAGTGCTCAACAGATATGTCATGAAGAAATAAGTTGTATAAAATTAATGAAGTCCATATTTAAGTAATCAATCTCATGGTGATGATTTCTTTCTCCCTAAGAAGTATTTGTGAATGTATATTATAGGTGAGAGGAACAGTAAGCAAATACAAGAGAGAAATAAAAAAGAGAAATTCTCTAGCGGGAGAGAAAAAAGTGAAAAGAATTTAAATAGGAACGTTCATCATTATTATATAAACACAGATCCTTTGACATAATAACTAACTTCTAGAGATTTATCTTAAAGAAATAACTGGATAAACAGAAAAGGTACAGAATAAGTTAACTCTTAGACTGATGTTTAAAATAGTAAACTACTAGGGAAAATCTACATGTCACATGAGAGGAGCAATTTATAAAATGGTACAAATGGTTAAGACTCTATATTTGGGGAAAAACTTAAAAGTTTTTAAAAATATCCACCAAAATATAATAGAGAATCTCTCAATTAGTGTATGAGAGATTTACATTGTTTTCAAGCCTCTATAGTCCTAATTTTTCTTAGGATGAATGTATGTTACTTATTAATAAAAGGAAAAATACATAAATTTAAGATATATGAATTTCAATTAATAAAAACCCAAGCTACTTAAATTTTTACTTTCAAGTATGAAAACTGATAAAAGAAGGAAATAAGAAAGACGAAGATTTAAAAAAATTATCTCCCTAGGATATATGATTAAATTTTAACTATACTATGGGGGAAAAGAAAGAAGAATCATCTAAAATTAAGATACCAAGATTTTATTTTTTAAATAAATATAAGGAAAATGACATTAACAAAGATGTTTAAGATATAAGATCAATTTACAGGAATCTCTGATGTGGACATGTTTATAACATAAGAGATTTGTGAAGGTAATAATTTCCAAAATCCTGGCCAAAAAAAAAAGACAAAATGAGGGGGCTAAACTAGACAAAAATCTCAGTTAAATATTGTTTTCTATCTTGGCTCTGGTTAATTCTGTTCATCACAGAATAAAATTAGTATCTGTTTAGTAATCAAACTTAACATTTTCACCAGGAAGTTTGGCAAGAAATTAAACTCAATATGTACAAAATTGCATTCAATATTCCAAAGCCCTCTTTCTTGGTTCCCTATCCTAGTCTGGGAAGGGTCTCAAGGTAGATGTGGCAGATTATATTTCCAAAGATGGCTGCTACAACAACTCCCATCCCACATGATTTTCTTACAAGAGTGGTGAAATCTATATCCCCTTACTCTAAACCTGGGCAGATTTTCATGACTACCCAACTAAAAGAGCAAAACAGGAAGGACACTAATGGTAACTTCCAGGGCTAGGTCACAAAAGCTAATACAGTTTCTGCCTGGTCCTTTTGAGATACTCACTCTTGGAATCTAGTTATCATGACAGAGAGACTACATTGAAAGGCCACTATGTAGGTGACCTGGCCCATGAACCTCACATATGTGAATGAGCAAACCTCAAGATGACTATTGCCTCAGCCACTGTCTGGCTACAACTGCATGAAGACCCTAAGAGACAACCACCTAGCTAAGTCCAGTTATTTCCCAGAACCACAAGAGATAATAAAGTTGCTGTTTGAAAACACTATGTTTTGGTGTAGTTTATTATATAGCAATAGATATATGTAACAGTTTAGTAAGTCGTTACTCTTCAACCCAATCTTATATAAACAGTCTAAAGAAAAGGATTAGAACCATAAGAGAGACAGGGGTAAAAAAAGACACACTGATCGCAGCCTCTCCTTTACTGAGCAATTTAATGCTAACTCCAAATTTGCAAATCCTATTCAATAAAACAGACTTTGGACTTCTTACAGTTTAGGAAATATCTCATTATTCAAGAAGCTAAAGTGGGGGCGGGGGGGGGCAGGCAGGGGGAGGTTGTCCTTACCTTCTACTATAGTTTATCAAAGTTTTTCCCTAAACATACAGTACTCTACTACTAAGAAGAGTTCTAGTAAAGTTCTGATAAATGTATTGTTTCCCATTACATTAACTTTCCAGTACCATTTTAGTACTCCTTATAGATTAGCATCCCAGGAACTCATTTAGCTAGCCAGCTCCTAAATGAGTCTATGCATCATTATCCATTTGGCTCACTAACCTCAAAACTTGAGTGCCCTTCTAGATACTACCTCTCCTTCTCCCCACCTCTACATTCAATCTAACACCAAATCTCATCAATCTTCCCTTTTAAATCTCTCAAATCCATTCACTTCTTTCTATTCCCACTGCCATATACCACACTACCATCTTTCTGTTGCCCAGATTTTTGCAAGAATCCTAACTAGTCTTCCTGTCCCATACCCGTTTTTTATCCATCTAGCCTATTCTCTATACAAATACAAAACACAAGTCTGATTATATTATTTTTGTACTTAATACCATTCAATAGTATCCTATGGCCCTCAGAATAAAGTCCACACCTCTATAACATAGTGCTGGTTTCTGTTACCTCTCTAGTATGACACCTTCCATTCTCAAATTTTTGCTCTATTCACTGGTCATCCTGATCAACTGAACTTTTGATTCTCAATCTTGCCCTTCTCCATTCCTCAAAACAGGCATTTATACTGACACATGGATGAACTTTGAAAACATTATGCTAAGTGAAAGAAGCCAGTGAAAAAGACCACATATTTTATGGTTCTATATATACAAATTGTCCAGATAGGCAAATCCTGAGAGACAGAAAGTAGGTTCGTGGTTGCCAGGGCCTAGGGAGAGGAGGAAACAGGGAGTGGCTGTTAACAGGCATGGGGGATAGGGGTGGGGACGGGGGAAGTGGGGATCGGGTTTTTTTGGGAGTGAAAATGTTCTGGAATTAGACATTGGTGATGGTTGCACAACCCTATTAATAGACTGAAAACAACTGAACATATACTTTAAAAGAGTGAAATTTTATGTTATGTAAATTATATCTCAATAAAACTTGTTATAAAAAAACAAAACAAACCAGGTGTTCACTCATTATTATTAAGGCCTGAAATACTCTGCCTCTGACACTGTTACCTGACTAATTCTTACTTATCCTCTTTATCTTACCCTACACAACACATCTTCAGTGAAGCCCTTCTGATCTAGGTCTGGGATAGGTGGCCCTTCTTTCTTACATATATTTTGCTTCCTCTATTACAGCAGTTATCAACTGAATTATGAACTTTTTTTTAACTACTTGTCTCCCCCTTACAGGCTATTGAGGTTTTTCCGTATAGGGATGCTTCTGTCTTATTTATCATTACATCTCTAGTATATGGCATAATGTTTGGCACAGAATAAATGCTCATAACCACTTGTGACACACAGTAAAATAACTAAAGAACTTACTTGCAAAGTACTTCTACCTAGGAAATTGTTCCATACAAGAGTTGTGCTGAGACTGTTAAGGCTCTAATGTACTTACTATTTTAAAGTTTATTAATACCAATATAAAATCATTAATTTGCATACTGAAGAACTGTTCAAACTTAAACCATGTTTTATCAAGGCTTTTTATCCATAATCACAACTCTTCAGACAGCTCGTATGAGTCTGATTACTTACCTTTAAAGAAAAAGTGTGATTCAAGGGTATCTATGAATGCAACAATGGAATATCCAGCAAAACTGGTATTTATGCTTGAATTCTAAATCAAGCATTACTAACATGTAATAGATCTGTCTGTCTGACATTTAATCCAAATGAACACCTTTATGAGTAGTCATTGGAGCTTGGTGAAAGAACACTGGAGGAAGACTGGCAATCCAGGTTTAAATTTATGCTTTATCATTTAACAACGCCACTGTTTTCAGAACAATGTGTTTATATAAAGTGCCTTGCTTAGATCTGATATATAAGTGCTCAATAAATGGTATCTATCATTATTCATAGTCAAAAAGTAGTTTGTGTGAAAGAATTAGAAGAGAAAGACAGTGTGATTTGAGCCATAAAATAAACTAGCAAACTAGTTTGTTTACACTTAATAACCCATCAGGGCCACTGGTTTTAAGTGATCGATTCAAATTTGAACAATGAAAAGAAATATAGGAACAAAAAAGTAACCTTGACTGTTTAACTTTCTGAAGAGGCTAAGTATATTTGATCCTAAAATAAAACCTTTTGAATATGAACACTCACTCGCTCACAGTGGCAGAAAAAAGAAATGAGATAATCTTTGAGAAGAGCTTTATTCCTGCAAATAAAGACCAAAGTACATTAAGAGAGCAGGATCTGGGAAGTTGACATTGTTGCTGCCCCACAATTCACACAGGGCTTCAATTTCCAGGATATCAATCTGGTATCTTTCACAAACACTGAATTCTTGGTCAAGAGCTAGCAGAACCAGGTAGTTGTTTCATCTATTAAACACTAATCGAAAAGCACAGTAGTTTAACAAATGTTAGGAAACATGATAACAACTGTATCAAGTATACATAATGCACTCAAATCTCTAGAACAGCAACTGATTTGAGAGTGGCACAAAAGTACAAGTATAATTCTCATGTTTGGAGTAATAAGATTCAAGACCACATAAGTGAATTTATATGGCACAGGACCAGATACTATTTAGATCTACAACATCCCTAAAGTAGCATATAAACTATTTGTTCATGACTGAACCATTAATTAACTTCATATGTCTAATTTCTAGACAGCAGATATCTAACTGGATTATCTTTGCCAAGAGAATCTAGAGTTGCCTGCCTCTCACCCCATATACACACATAATTTTTATTACAAGACAAAGTGCCATGTTCAGGGGAAACCTAACAACCTAACCAGTTAATTAACCTGCTTTAACATGTAACAAAAATCTTAACAAAAATATCCCAATAGTATGATATAAATTGAGACAAACAACATCAAAATCAGTTTCAATCTACATTGTATATCTAAAATTTCAAAGATCAGACACTAACTCTGACACTATGATTTACAAGTATACATCTATCCCTCGATTTACGAGGATTATCTGTTCCACGTGTCTTTTTTTTATGCAGAAGAAAACCACGTAAAAAAAGAGTCTGCCAATACGAAAAAAATTACTGAAGAAATAGTCTGATATAAAGTCATAAAAATATTTCACTATTTCAAAAATGCTAATGGAAATTCAGAAAAAATAAATAAATTATATTTGCTGTCAGTGTCTATACTGTAATCTAAAGCAATTAGTCTTTTTTAATTGGCACAAAGTCACTATCTTCATTGCTCGAAATATTTGGAAGTACTACTTCAGTTTCATTATTTATGTTTGGGTGATCTTTTCCAACTCCATCTTTTGCTAAGTTTTCATAAATTCTATGATAGTCACTACAACATTTTAAAAAATCTTTTTGAAATTTTAAGGCTTGTTGGATGTTTGGATCAATATCTAGAATTGCAGTTTCCAGTTTTGTGGCCAATTGAAGAGCTTTGTAAATATTTTCTGGAGTGAATGAAACTGGTTCAAGGTCACTGCCGTCCGTATTCATTGGTAGGATGGGTTTCAGATATTAAGTGAATTAATTCATTATCAGTTAATTTATGATCAACCATTAATTCATTAATGTCACCTACATTTAAATTGTCAGAGCCTTCTTCTTGAATTTATTTAATAAATTAATAATGCCAGTTAATCCTTCTTCAGTTGTTGGAACCATATTCCCTGGAACAACCACTTCTGGCCATAATGCTTTCTAGCAAGCATTTATATCACTCAAAGCTAAAGCAATATTCTTGATACAACTTAAAACTGTGTATTTATTCCAGGCTTCTGTAACTATAAGTGATTCATTATCTTTAAGTTTATTAAAAAACATCATTAAAACTCCATTTAATATGATTAATCTTAAAGGTGGAAATAACAACTTGATCTAAAGGTTGGATCAAGGAAGTTGTATTTGGTGGCAAATATTGTATATGACTTTTATATATGGATGTTCTAATTGCGTGGATGACCAAATGCATTACCTAAAAGTATTTTAACAGGAAGACATTTTTCCTTCATATAATTTTCAGCTTCTACAGCAAAACGTTTGTAAAACCAATCCGGAGAAATATCAGTAGTCACCCATGTTGTTTTGTAATCCAATGAATGGGAAGATCATTAATAATTGTGTAAGTATTAGTTCTTTGTACGTTGCTGTTAAGCTATTGTTTTTTATAAAGAGCAGTTGCCAATAATGGAAACGCATAAAATGAGACTGTGTAAACACGGGGGAATATTTACCACATGTAAAAAAAAAAACTCATGTTAAAAAAAAAAGTGTAAATTGAGGAATGGGAGTATAATACACAAGCGATAAATTCATTAGGGGTAGGGTCCTATCATCTGGATCACTGTAGGTAACAGACTGACAGGAAGATATAACTTGAATACCATAGAATGTGTGCACCAATAGCAATAACAAGAGAATATGTAAAGCAGAGTTATGACTCACCACTAATCCAATCACTACAAGTGATGTGTTTCGCATACCAGTACTATTGGAAAACTAGCCAGATTGGTAGGTATACCTTAATAACTGCAGTAAAATTAGATACTAGGTATGCTCCTGTCTTTATAACTTTTTGTGAACATTTAGAGCACTATATTTTACTTTTAACAATGTCAAATTTAAGAAGAGCATAACTAGAAATTATATCAGCCAAAGCTTGGGATGCTGAGTTAGATGAAACAAGTCCATGTGCAAATTACTTGTACTATAAACATTACAATATTATTCAATGACAATTCAAAGAAAATCTCTTAACTGTAGGTGCTCTCCCAGTGCTATCTTTGGCTCCCTTTTCTTCTAAAGTCTTCAACTACCCTCTCCATTTGAATGACTCAGATTTCTCTAATCCTCACCTCTCGCTTAAATTCCAGAATCAAAGCTTCACCTACCTGACAAACCACATCTCCATCTGGATGTTTCACTACACCTCAAATTTCAAAGTGAGTGAACCCTTCACATGTAAGAGGAATATTTTCACAAAAGCTGCCAACTCTCAATGTCTCCCCACTCAGTTCCAAGCATGCCCCCATTCTTTTCTGGCCTCTTTCTCCATCTTGGCCACATTCAATTATAGATCACATTCTCCCTCTTGCTGAAACTCTTCTTCTATGTTTTATGTGACACTAAAAATTATGATTTTCTCCTACTTCTTTGACATCTCCTTCTCACTTTCATCCAACTCCTTCTCTTCTACCTAATCTTAAATGTTAAAATTACTCAAGAGTTCTGTACTGTCCTCTTTTCTTGATTTATATTCTTTTCCAAAGGAACTCTATTTACCATTGCCTCAAACGCCATCTGTTAACAAGTCCCAATTTCCTTTTATCCACTTCAGACCTCTTTTCTGGGTTCTAAACCTATACATACAGTGCCTATTCATTGTCTCTGTGTCTCACAGACATTTCAAACTCATTATGTACACCTACTCTCATACTAATCAACACTGTTTCTTCTCTGTTCCATATATCATCTACCCAACTGCTCATGATATAGTCATTCTCTATCCCTCCTTCTCCATGATGCTGACCATCAACATTCAATTAATTCCTAAAATTGTTGAAAATCCATTTACTCTACCTACAACCACGACTTTGGTCCAAGCCACCATTTTTCCACAACTAGATACTTAAATGATCTTTTCAATGTTCTATTCTTATCTACTTTGCCACATCCTCCCCCAACCCATTTTCCACTCAGCAGTTACAGACATCTTTTAAAAGAGATAATCAGGTGATTATTCTACTTGAAATTCTTCAATTGTTTTCTATTGCACTTAAAATAATACCAAAACTCCTATGACTTTATAAGGTCCTGCATAATTTAACCCCTGCCTAACTCTCCAACTTATTCTTTTGCTACTTTCCTTTCTATTTCTCTCCATCTACACTGACATCTTCTTAGTCCTCAAGAATATCATGTTCTTTCTCACCTCTGGTCCTTTATTCATAATGTCCCCCCTCCTTGGATTGCTGTTTCCCACTCCTCTGACTCTCTGGCTAATACAAACTCACTCAACCCCCAGGTCTCAGATTAAATCTCAAGTTTTCAAGGAAGCCCCCCTTTGACCCATCAAACTAGGTTTCCTGCATAGCTCTTATAACTCCATAATGATTTCTGTCAAACTGTAAAATATCAGCTGTATGATATTAGCACTCAAATTAAGGTGGTAGAACACTTACACTTGTTGGCTGAGAGCTTCTGCAACATGATATGTTAAGGTTCACTGGCAATAATGTACAGTACAATCTGACAAGTTAGAACTCAATGAGAGTGTAGGAGTACATCCAGAATAAGGACAAATGTAAGAATATACTGAAATAGATTGTTTCATATAGCCTTTAATGTCACTGTATTTAACAAAAACTTCTATAAAATAGTTAATAAATCAACACTCTTTTGTGAGGGAGGAGGGGGGAATAATATCATTTATTGTCCATTTACTATGCACCAGTCACTGTTCCAAGTGCTTTTCAGGTATTGAACTCTTAATCCTCTTAACAACCTTAAATAGTTAAGTATAGAATTAAGCCCTCCAGAATGTGCATATACCACAAAGAACATAGATTTTGTCTTAATTTTCCTTGTTGTATCACTGGCATATAGAGTAGTACCTGGAATACAGGAAACACTCAAATATTTGTTGAATGAATAATGAGAAAATGAAGGCAAAAAGAAGTTAACTTGCACAAAGTAACTCACAATAGCAGAGCCAGTATTTGAACCCAGGGAATCTGGTTTTGTGTCCCAGACTCTAACCACTGGTTATGTATATATTTGAGAACAACAATCCTCTTTCACTGTTTTGCTAGTAAAAGAAAAAAAGAGGAAAAGTCTAGTTTAATAACATATAAATACTAGACTATAGTCTGTCCGAAATTATTAATGTTCCCACTACAAATAATAGTACGCAGAGCAGGGAAGAGATATAGATCAACAGGGTACTATAATAGATTTTTTTAAATTGAAGTAGAGTTGATATACAACAGTATATCAGTTTCAGGTGTATAATATAATGATGCAAAATGATCACCACCGTAAGTCTATAACCATCTATCACCATACAAAGTAGGATGGAGTTTTAAAATATATACATGTCTACTGTTACAATATATTCCTACACACATTATTTAACATAGCATTATAATCAATCAGCACCAACAGAGCAGTGTGAAATAAGGCATGTATGTACATCTAGATTTGCCAGTCTTTTTAAACAGCTGAATAGCATTCCATTATACGGATGTACTACAATTTAACTCTCATCCTTACCAATAAACATCTTATTTTCATATTTTTATAATTATACACAACATAATGAATCTTTGTACATGTATCTTTACACTTTAATATATAACAAATCACTAAAAGTAGAATTTGAAAGGTAATATATATCTCAAATTTTAATAAATATTGCCAAAATTTCCACCAAACATACTATGCTGATTTATAATATTTCCCCAAAAAGTTGAAGAATTTTTTCTATAAGCTCATAATTACTGAGTAACATCAATCTTTGCCAATTGCACAGGTAGGAAATGGGACCCAATTTTCTTATTTGTATTTTTAATTATGAATAAAGGCTGAATATCTATTTACAACTTTCATATGTTTATTGGCCTTTCAACAAAATACTTATAAATATTCTTTATATATATGTTTAGAATCTTTGTCCCAGTTTGTTCTTTTTTCTACACAGAAATCTTACATTTTTAAGGAGTCAAATTCATCATTCTTCTCTTTTGCATTTCATATCATACTTCTGCATTTCATATCATACTTAGAAAAGCCTTCCTCATTGCAATAATATATTCACCCATGTTTTCTCTGCTATTTTCATGGTATTTTTTTACTTTTCCATCATCTAGAATCACAGCTTTATTTAGTTATATTTAAAAGTTATATGTAGCTACATAACTACAAATATGTTAGTTATTTATAGCACTGGTAAGCATTTACATTTTCCCTTATTTTTCTACAATTATCAAGAATGCAACCATGAATACCCTTGTACATACCTCCTTAGTTTATTTAACATGCGCATTAAAAACTGGAATTACTGAGTCATTAGTGTGTGTCCTTTTTTTTTTGATACTAACAAATTATACTCCAAAATGGTGTGCCTAATACATTTTCATTGTAAAAATTGATTCGACATATATTTAAGTGTTTTCTCTGTGGCAGGCATTGTTCTAGAGGCTGAGCATACAGCACGATGGTAACCAACACAGACAAGGGCACTGCTTTGGTGATTAAGAGTGCTCTAGAGACAGATTTGCCAGAGTTCAAATTTGGGCTCAACCAGTACTAGATGTCTGACCTTGGTCAAGTTCCTTGAGAGCAGTAATAAGAGCACCTACTTCACAGAATTGTGCCTGCCACAGAGAAAGTACTCAAAGTCTTCTTATCATTATTATTTGAACCTACTATTATCAACCTTTATTTTTGCCAATAATATAGTATTTCATTATTGAATCATTTCTCTGATTACTAGTAAGACTGACATATATTTTTACCTTTTGTATTTCCTATTCTGTGATCTTTTCAAATCCTTTGCCCTTTTTTTCCTGTTGGAATATTTGTATTTTTCTTAATGATTGAACAGTCTTTACATACCCTGGGAATTAATCCTTTGACTGTTAAACATGACGCATATATTATTTTCTAGTATGACACTTAAGCTCTGACCCACAGGCTATCAAGTTCATTTGTGAACAAGTCACATAAGAGAATTTCAGGTCCTGCTCTCTCCTTTAAAATTGTTACTAATTGTTTAGACTTAGGGGAAGGAGGTAAAGAAATACTCTCCCTGCAATGCAGAGTATAAGCTAAAGGCTTAGAGGCAGTTTCTGTTATTCACTCTTGTCTCCTAAACACCTGGTATAAGGTCTGATACATAATAGACTCTAGATAAACAAGTATTGTTTGAATGAATGCAAAATCTTCTTACTAAGTTACAAGCTCCTTGTGAGCAAGGATGGTGTCATACTTATATAGGTATCACTCCCACAATGCCTAACAGAAAGAACTTTTACACAGAGGAAGCATTCAAATGTTTTTACTGAGTAGATCGCTATCTCTGTATCTGCATGAAAGTAGCTGAGGTAGTCAATGTAAAACATGCAATCCCTTCCTCATATAAAGATTACTCACTGATTTGTAACTGCAGACAGCTCTGTACAGGGTTGAGTATTGTTTGAGTCCCTTTATCTTAAATTCACCATCTGTCAAATCTTTGTTCAAGGAGGGGATTAAAAAAAAAAAAAATAGGCCCACTGTTACTGTATGTGCCCTGAGCCCATCTAAGTGCTGCCGAGACCATGTCTGTGCAATATCTCTCATGTTGTAGTCTGTCCAAAGCATTTCTTCTCACTGCATTATTTAAGAAAAAGTCCATTTCAACACACTAGACACAGACACAACTGTTTGAGCCTCTTGGTTTTTTTTCTCTTCCCATATGCCCTGCCTGTTAGAGCTCTGCTTTGCTAAATGCTGCTAGACTGATTACTTTCCAAGATATCACTCTTGAGGATCTAGGCTGATAGTTTCATGTGAAACAATAAGACAATGTAGTGTAATGGAAGAAGTACAGGATTCTTGGAGTCAGGTGACCTGGAACTAAGTGCTGGCTCAGCCATTTACTAACCATGTGACCTTAATATCCCTAAGTCTCAGTTTCCCTCAGTTTTCAAATGGAAATAATACCAGTATCTAATCCACCTGAGTCACAAATAAGAATTATAAAATTAGATCACGCAAAAGTATTTATAAAGTATTCTACAGATATATATCGTTACTACATAAAATACAGCTCAAATATTCAGTAAAATGACTCCACCAAACAATTCACTTCATGATAGCAAGGATCAATCTGACAGGGTTATGGCTGCATCTACAAAGTCTGATGTGTTTGTTAAATCAAAGACTAAAAGAATGATAGAAAATGAAAAGAGCATTTACCAGTGACCTTAGTCAAATTAATAAATCTGAGTTTCAATTTGCTCATTTGTAAAGTGAGAGAAATACCACCCATATATCAAAGGATTGTTATGAAGATTAAAAAGAAATAACATCCATAGTTCTCTATTTGCTTCTTCTTCCTAAGCCAGATATGATTTAGGGCTTGGTTTTATGAAAGGTAGATACTGTTAATAGTTTAATAATAATGGGTACTGATTTAAATTCTTCCAGAAACAGTCAAGGAACATTACTATCATCTGCCCTTTAATCTCAATAAAAATACATTGACAAAGTAATTAAATACTGTATCTCAGCAATGTTTAAACTGCTACAGTTCACTGTGACTCTCATGCACATAAACCCTTATAATGAACCATTGCTCCAGTGAAGTTGTCTTCTCAGAGACAAGTGCTTCTTTATGTAATTTATATTAACAATTATGTATATAACTAGTCAAAATTATTTAAGCATCAAAGCAATATCAAAATAAATTCCATTTATTGTTCACAGCATATATGATGGGATCAATTTTATTTAGTTATCAAAAGTATTAACATACATAGAATCCAATCCATATTATGAATCAGAATTAAAGCTATAGTACCTAACAACATAGCCCCAAAATACATGAAGCATAAACTGACAGAACTGAAATGAGAAAAAGACAATTCAACAATAATCGTCCTAGGCTTCAATATTCCACTTTCAATAATGGACAAAACTAGGGTGAAACTTAGCAAGGAAATAGAAAATGTGAACATTATAAGCCATCTAAACCTAACAACATCTACAGAACACCCCATCCAACAACAGCAGGATACATATTCTTCTCAAGTGCACATGGGTCAAGAGAGACCATAAATTAAGCCACGAAACAAGTCTCAATAAATTTAAAAGCACTGAAATCATACCAAGTACGTTTTTTGACCACAATGAATGAAATTAGAAATCAATTAACAGAAGGAAATTTAAGAAATTTAAAAATCTGTGGAAATTAAACAACTCATTAAAAAACCAATAGGTCAAATAATCAATCACAAGGAAAATTAGAAAATATTCTGAGATTAATAAGAATGCAAACACAACACACCAAACTCTCCACCTTAAGAAATTAGAAAAAGAGGAACAAACTAAATCTCCAGCAAGCAGAGGAAGGAAATAACAAAGATTAGAATGGAAATAAATAAAATAAAAATAGAGAAAAGCAACAAAACCAAAAGTTGGTTCTCAGAAAAGATCACCAAAACTGACAAACCATTAGCTAGACTGACTGAAAAAAAAGAGAGAAGACTAAAATTACTAAAATCAGAAGTGAAAGTGGGGCCATTAATATTGACCTTACAGAAATTATAAGATTATAATTTATAAGAGATTTTAAAAAGGATTATAAAAGAATACTATGAACAATTGAACATCAACAGATTAGACAGCCTAGATGAACTAAATTCTAGGAAACTACTAAAACTGACATAAAAAGAAATAGAGACTCTGAACAGACCTATAAACAAGAGATTGAATTATTAATTTTAAAACTTCCCACAAGTTAAATTTTAAAACTTCCATAGCAAGCCTAGGTGGTGTCAATGGTGATTCCTATAAAATATTTCAAAAGCAAATTAATATCAATTTCATAAACTCACTTCCTCCAGCAAAAAAACAGTAGAGAACACTTTCCAATTCATTCTATGAGGCCAATATTACCCTGATACCAAATCAGACACAGACTCTTAATAAAACCACAGACCAATATCCCTTAGGAATATACATGTAAAAATCCTCAATGAAATAACAGCAAGCCAAATCCAACAATATATACACATACACAAAACATTGGCCTTCATGGAGCTTACATTCTGATGGATGCAAATGGATAATAAACAACATAAACATGTAAAATATATGATACACTAGATGATGCACGTTAAGGAGGAAAATAAAAAAAGGAAAGATTAGCGAATACAATTTTAGACAGGGGCAGCCAGAAAAGGTCTCACTGAGGTGACATTTCTGTCAAGATCTTGATATCAAGAAGAAACTCTACGAATATCTAGAGGAAGAGAGTTCCTAGCAGAAGGAATGGCAAGGATTAAAAGTAGATTAAACGAGGGGAAAAGGAGTAAATGAGCGTGAGAGGTTAGTGGGGAGAGCAGGTTAAGGCTGGGCAACTGCCAATTATTTCTGACAAAAATCAATGCAATAAAATTTCAATATACTAAAAGAATCTTGATAATCTATCTAGAATTTGCTATTAAGGAACCTAATGTGTAACAAAAACTTCATTTGTTCCTATTTTCAATTTTCACTTATAAAGGATTTTAATAATAGTTTCCCTAAACGAGGACTACACTAAATGAAAAGTCCCACATCACTCCTAAGGCAGCTCCAAATTTCACACGGAAACCACTGTTTTAGGTATGATGACAAAACACATAAAATACTACAACAAAACTAATATTTCTGATTGCTTTCATTTCAAGAATCTGCTGAAAATATTCCCTAATCCTAAATTTATTTGCCTTTTCCAAAAGGAGCTGGAGAAACAGATTTTTTTTGCAAGAATCTCACAGGATTTTAATGTCAAAAGATCAACTGCTATACTTTGAGGTTGTTCAGAGTAAGAAAATATGCAATGCAAATCTTAAAACTAGTAATTTTTTTTAAGACATCGGTGTAGAATAGGTGTATGAGCAAGCAGTAAAGTATTCAGACTAAAAACATGGAAAGGTGCAGGTTAAGCACTATATTATTAAAACATTTTAAATGATTAAGTCAGTTAAATATTCAGTGGAGTTTATCCAACCAGGTTATTGAATGTACAAAAGTTTAAAAACAAGCTAGGTAGTCTTATAAAGTTCAGGCTCCTTAAAATCATCCAAGCACAAAATGGGATGAGCTTAGCTTATTCCAAGTGGTTCTCAAAGTGTGGTCCACAAATTCCTGGAGATCCACAAGACTCAAGAAGTATATGAGGTCAAAATAATTTTCACACATATATAGAAACATGTGTACATCTGAAACTAATACAATGCTATATGTAAACTAAATCTCAATTTTAAAAAACTATGTTCATAATAACACCAAAACATAATGTCTTAGTATGCCTTTTTCACTGTGTTGACATTTATATGTATGGACACATTTACACATTGCAAAAGCAATGGTGAGGAGAACTGTTTGCACCTTAACACAAATCAAGGCCGCAACACCAAATTGTACTAGTCATATTCTTTACTGCCATGCACTGGATTTTCTTTTTTTTTTAGCCAGCTTCACTTGATCAATGAAGCAATAAAAAAAAAATCATTAATTTTATTAAATCTCAACTCTTGAGTAAATGTCTTTTTAATATTCTGTGTGACAAAACAGAAAGTACAAATAAGACAGTTCTGATGCATACTAAAGTGTGATGGCTGTCTCAAAGCACTTGCACAATCATGTCATATGTCAACTAGCCACTTTTTCCATGAAACATGATATTTAGTTCAAAGAAAAGAGGGAGTTCAAAAGAATACAAGTAGCAGAAAGGAAATCAAAGAGGAGATAGGTAAAATCTAAGATATGCTTCCAGCTTTCCAATAACTGATAGGATAGCCTAGAAGACAACTAAGTTTAATATTATTTATTTATATGTCTGTCTCTTCAATGATTCTTATCACAATCATCCTATGTTCTAGGAACTATGCTGATTACTTACTATTATTGAACTGACTCTGAAATACTAAGCTTTTCTGTTTTAAGAATCCACAGGGTTCTAGCAACGTGGTACTACTACCAGCAGAATCCTAACAGTACAAAGAAAAGTGCTCTGATTGTAGTAGCCAAAAGATTGCTGTAGATACACATATCCTATGAACTCGCCCTGTGTCTCCCCTTTATTTATTCTCAATAGTGATTCTGTAGACCCTACTGACCATATACAATCATATTTTTTTCAGATTTCAACTGATTTATTCTGTTTCTTTCCACACATGCACACATCTATCTATATGCAGGCACACATACACCTTCCTTAGCAGATTGTTCCGGGCTCCCATAATCCTTCCAGTGGAACTTTTATTTCTCTAATGCAAAGTCAAAGAAAATCAATGGAGCCCTCCAAGTTGCTTATTTTTTTCCCCTGTTTAATTACATTACTAGCTCCTCCAAAAGTGATGATGGACATTTTATTTCTGACTTTAATGGGAATTCTTTTAGTTTTTCACCATTAAGCTTGATATGGATTTTTTATAAGTATATAATTAAAAACAAGAAGAGGCCAGTCGCTCCTTAACACTGTTGTTATCGTTCAATATTGACCTATTCTTAATTTTTTAAATTTATTTTTGTGCTGTGGTAAAATAAATATATAACAAAAATTTACCATTTTAAACATTTTTAAGTATATAGTTCAATGGCATTAAGTATATTCAATTGTGCAACCATCATCTCTATCCATCTCCAGAATTTCATCTTCCCAAACTGAGATCTATATTTATTAAACACTAATCCCCCATTTCCCCCTCCCCTACCTCCTGGTAACCACTCCTGTCTCCTCAAACTTGACAATCATTATTTCAGAATTGCTGAGTGACTTTACCAAGGTCATCTAGCTGATTTCTGGTAGATAAAAGTCAAAAGTAAGCACTAAGTGGTGATCATCTGTACCATTTTCATTTCCTTTTTTGCCTCAGGGCCTAGCCTTGGTCTATTGAATTTCTTCTACAAGATATTTATTTGACAAAGTCTCTTGCTATCTTTTAATGGATAACTGTAGAAATTTGGATCATACATCGATATGGTTAATTAATTCTTATTAGGCTGAATAGTGTTGACTATAAATTCTTAATCTGAATGGCATGGCCTAGAGCTTGATTCTTGACCTGTTCTGTTCAACATATTTATTAATGATTTGGATGTGGCCATTTGTAGCACAATGACGAAATCTGTGGTATGATATGAAAAAAGTGTGACAGCTGGATCTGCTAGATCAAAGAATCAGCATACAAAAGATCTAATCAAATTAAAATGAACTAAATCTAACATGATGCTTTATAGAGATATATGGTTCTATATTTGTATTCAAAAAGACCTAAGCTATTGAATGATCTGTTTTGAAAAAAGCCATCAGGAAACAAGCTAATGTAATCTCAGACTGCACTATTAGAAATGTACAAATTGGGGTCAGAGGGATTACACATTGTATACTGTACTGATCTATGGCATAGTTCATCTCAACCAACATTCACTGAGCACCTACTACATGCCCGACCCCACTTGAAATGCTGTTTTTAGTTCTAGTTCTAAGCACAGATTCATGTCACATCTTGACAAACATTTCCAAGAAAAAATAACCAAGAAAGTAAGATGTCTAGAAGTTTTTACTTATAAGGATAAAAAGCAATTTAGGAAAATTTAATCAGAAGATAAGTATAACAATAATACCTAACTAACATTTACGTGTGGCAGGCATGGAGGTGTGTCACTTGTGTCTCCTCTCAAGAGATAACAGCCATTCAGCTGCTGGGCATGCAATTAGCTGACAGCCTCCAGCTGCGAACCCTTGAGGATACCAGGCCATCAGTCTAAGACCACTCTCTTCCTGGGCAGCCCCAGCTAATGACTGATTACAGCACCAGCACTAAGGCAAGGCATTGCTGTCAAATGCAGGACTCCTCAAATGAAGAATTTTTGCTCCAGAGTCTTCACTGGGTCTGAGACTCTCCCCATTCATTCTATTTTCTTCCCTCTTTCCTGTCACAGGAGTCCACCCCCATACACTTCTTACGTTCCTAACTCTTATCTTGGCATCTGCTTCCGGAAGAAGTCCAACTGGCACAGCCGGTACCAGAAAGGGACTGAGAAAGCAAAAGGTAAGATGAAGTTTGGAAACTAGATCACTAGCTGTCCCACTGGTAATGAGAATCTCATCCATAAGGTAGTATGTGAAGCATGGACAATCCCTGGCACAAGCCGGTGGCCCAAATGCTAAAACTTTCTTGGAAAAAGTGCTAAAACTTTATTGGGAGAATGTTCCCAGAGAGGAACACGCTGAATGGTGTAATGATTCCAATATTTGAAAAGTGTGAAGGAAACAATGCATATAAGAACAATGAAACTGGCTGGCTGTTATGCTGCACTAACTCCCTAGATAGGGACAGGTAATGAACTATTGGAAACTTAAGTGTGAAGGCCAGAAGGCTCTCTGGTAACTTACAAAGAAATCTTTATCACTTGAAGTGGGAGAGCAGGAAAAGATGAAGACCAAACTCAGGATAGTTAAAGACTGCAATGCTTCAAAAATGACTGAATGCTCCTCAAAGACAGATTTGTTGTGCCAAGGTTAGGGTTCTGGTTTGGAAAAGACAAAAGCCAGTTAGATGAGATAGCTACGCCTAAGATGGTCGTCCCCTAAAACTTTGATTCTCCAGACCCCTCTGACTCCTCAGAGTCTGCAGGGTTAACGTTAGCACTTCCCAATGTGCTGGAACATACTTCAGAAGCCTCTTACCTACAAGGCAATAAGAGCTTTCTTGAGGGTCTGCCTCCTACCTCCACTCCTGGTTGCCATGATAATAACTAATGTTAACGCTGCTAAGGACATGTTAGGCCTGATAAGGGAGCAAAGAGACAAGGAGGTATGGGTAGAGGCAAATGGAATGGGCGCAAAGCATAAAAATCTTTCTCATATGACAATGCCCACCAGAAAGCATCCAATGCAGAAGAGACACTGAACAAACAAGTAGACAAAATGACTCAGATAGCTGACATTAGTCATACGAGAACTGGCATAATGAGGACATAAATGGATTAATACTCACAGGAATAGATATGGGTTTGCCTTTCCTGCCCAAAGAGCCCTAGTCACACCACTAAAGAAGGACTTACAGAGTACGTGATCTACAGACATAGAATCCCACATAGCATTCAAACAAGGGAAACACTTTAGGGGAGAAATTGGGGTAGTAGGCCCATAACCATGGGATCCAACGATCACATAACAGCACCACACAAAAGGGGCCAGCCTTACAGAGCGCTACAATGGCCTACTGAAGATACAGCTGATGTACCAGTTCAGAGACAACTGCATGCAGTATATGTACTGACTCAGAGCTATGTGTCCAGTAGGAAGAACACATGGATCCAAGAACCAAGGCGTAGAAGCAGAAATGGCCCCCACTTACCATTATTCACAATGATCCATTAGGGAATTTGTGTTTCCCATCTCCACAATGCTGGACTCTATGGAATTAGAAGTCCTGGGCACATTTTTGCCAGGAGACACATCAAGATCATACTGAACTACAACTTACAGGGGCAGCCTGGGCATTTGGGACTCCTTGTGTCCCAGGACCAGGTAGCAAGAACAGTAATCACTATTATCATATGGGGTAATTAACCCTCATCTTCAAAAGTAGGGCTGCTGATATATAATGGGAGCAAAAATTAAGTGCAGAACTCATATGATCCATTTGGGTACCACCTGATACTCCCCTGCCCAACTGTGACTGGGAATGGACAAATGCAACCACTCCAGCTTAAGAAGAGTATGGTTCTCAGACCCCTCACGAACGAGGGTTGGGTCATACCACCAGGCAAACCACCAAGATCAGCAGAAATGATAGCTAATGGCAAGAGGAATTTAGACTGGATAGTGGAGCATGTGAACCAATGAGACCAGCTATAGAGATGGAAGCTGAAGCCTGTCTCACTAACTTACTTCTAAGTTTCCCATCAGGAGGAGAAGTCCATGGAACTCTGGAGGAACTGCTCTCTGAAAATGCTTGGACACACAGATATGTGAAGTACACAAAATGGACTGTGGCAGTCACTTGGATCTCCCTTCAAAAAAAGAATGTGCACTTAGGTGCAAGAAATACAGTTAGCTAACAACTTCCAGCTGCACATGTTCAAAATTCATCTCGGCTTTCCAGTCCAGCCATACTCTTCTTGGGCAGCTCCTAGCCAGTAACTAAACATGGTGGGGATAGTAGAACCTGGCCATTTCTTCCCAATACAGGACTCCTCTAACAAGCAATTTTTGCTCTGGAGCTCCCTGTTGAATTGGCTCCCCCGCCCTCATATACATCACAGACTGAGGCTCTCTTAGGTCAATGCAGCTTCCTCTCCCTTTCCTTTCACAGATATTTCAATCTATCCCCTAATAAAATCTCTTGCACTACTAACATTATCTTTTTCCCAGGAGACCTAAACCAACACACTGTAATTAGTTCTTCATTTAACCTACTAAAGTAGTATTGTTATTCGTATTTTACAGATGAGAAAACCAAGGCACGGAAAAGTTAATTAACTTGCCCAAGCTCACACAGTAAAAGCAATAGAACTAAAATTTGAGCCCAGGCAATCAGACTCCAAAGCCTGGGCTTTGAATCACTATGTTAGAGAAAACAAGGTATCCTTGTCATCATCTTCAGATATTAATGTGAGAGTAAGTACTCTTTATAATTTTTTAGAACAAAAGAAAAGGATAGATATGAGAGAAAAGCAGCTTTCTGCATAAATATAGCAGGAAAAAAAAAAGCAATTTTTCTAATAAATAGCAGTAACTGACAAAAGAATGAGGTCCTTCAGGAAGTAAGCAGGGCCTATCTCCTGAGAGTTCAGTCATGGATATTGTGAGGGTAAGGCTTTATAAAACAGGTAAAAGCTGATCTAGGTCAGTAAAAGGTGTACTACTGAGTATTATGTAGGGAAAAAAGGGTTCCACAGCCATTAAGTTTGTGCAATATATTGCTGAACAAAATTAAACAAGTTTTACTCCATTTTAAAAATACAAATGTGTATTTGCAAATCTCTACCTGAGAGATATAGTAGTATGCTGAAAAACCCAAACTTATTTGATTAAAGAACACTTCCTTGCTCCTGGTGTAGGATGATTTCTTCCCAAAGTCAAGATTCACTGATCCAAGGACTCTAGAAGAAGCTAACAAGAAAAAGGATGGCAATCTTTAACAATTTTCCAGCTGGTAAAGACAACATCTGTCTATATGTCAATGTTAGTACCTCCAATACCTTGAGGGTAGGAAAACTATATATTTTCTCGTTAAAATGCATTTCATCTTTTTCCAATACAAAATATGCCCTCTTTTGCTTTATCAACGAACTCTGTGAAGATCTACAATAAGTGGTCCACATTTTAATTACTGAAATCTCACTTTCTTAGCAATATAAAAGCTTAATTATTTCAAGTGTGCTACTGGTGATCTAGTTATTGGTTATTTTCATATAACACAGCTCTAGATGCATTTTTCTCAACTACATACACACTATCACAAGAAAGATCAGAAGAAAGGGGGTAACAGGTAGAAAAAGAAGAGGCCTCAGTCAAACTATTCATCCAGCTTATTTCCAGAATTTCTGTGTTTTTATTCAGAAATATATTCTCCTTATTATAGGGAAAACTTTTATAAAAATTACAATCTCTTTGTCTTGGTTCTCCTATCTTCTCTGCCACCACCCATAGCCCACTGCCCACCCACCCTGTTATGTCATTTCTTTAATGACATTTACTCACAACTGCCCGGTGTTGTCTACATGTCATCTCTATCTCTTCATTCAGTTCTTTAGAAACACTGAATACAGTATTAAATGTGGAACGGAACTTAACATCTAGTCCACCACTCTTTCAGATGAGAGAAATGAAGTCCAGAGATCAATTATTATGTTTTTCTAATAACAGCAAAGTAGGCATTTATCTGCTTCAAATATAATAGTATATGAGTATATTTTACCACAATAAAAAAAAATTTTAAAGAAAATATCAGTATATGAAAGCTGAAGTTCCCAAAGTGTACACACACACATACATACACACACTTTTTCATATTTAAAATGCTACATACTAGTAGTATCCTTCAAAGGCAAATATCCACCAAAATCAATCAACGAAATCTGTGCTCTCCTTATATGAATACTTCTTAAAGCACTGTGGAAAATCCAAAGATAAAACAAACACGGAATACAGAGGTGAAGTTTTCATGACGAAAAAGAGTGTGGACTTATAGTCAGATATGGTTTGAATCATTGATGTGGGCTTATGAAAGTCAAAACTCTCCAAGCCTTTTAAGTATCAGAAATAACATACATGATACACCTAGCAGAAGGTAGCACTCTATTAACAAAGCTTTTATATTACACAACACAAAATTTAAAAAATTAAGAAAAACTTTGTAAACCTGGAATCTTAGAAGGACTGGATAGTGGGGCATGCAGAAATGGGAGTGAGGAAAGATCAGGTTAAAACAAAGTCATGAAGGGGTATGCCATATTAAAGAATCTCAATGTTGTTTTTTTAGACATTGAACAGAAATTTCCAAGAATGTCCTCATAATAATCTCAAAAACAATTTATCTCAGCTATAATTAAAAAACAAAACAGACTATGGGCCATTGTTTTTACATCACCAGAATCACAAAAAGGTCAGACAATATATGTTTAAGTTTTAAGATTGTTCTCATAGTGGCAGTGTTTTACTTCAATTACTTTTTAGGGATTGTTTCTCTTGTTCAATTGAAAATTAAAAATGGAGACTAAAGTTTACATAAATCCTGACAGAATGCTTTCAAAAAATTTTGATACTGCTTGCTCTTTATTTTAATAATGAAAATTTTTACATAGGCTCTGCTGTACTTTGAAATAACTTAAAAAACATATACCATTTACTCTTTATCCATTTTAATAAAAGGATTTGAGGCAGATAAACTACCAAACTTTTATCACGAGAGGTTAGGAAAGAACCATATTGCAAGTAGAAATGCAGTCTTTTTCGTTAATCCCAGCAAAACTCCAGAACTGCTATTTTTTGTTACTTTATATAGAAATTACAGCATCCAAAGCAACTAAAAGATTGTATAACCAGTGGAAGCTTTTCAGCTCACTCCGTTCAAAGTCAGCGTTAAAGTGATGCTGACTAAAAGTGATCATGATCAAGGAAAATACTGTGGTCCAAAACTTGCACTTTGTTTACTCAAACAATGGTTTCCTGCAGTATTTACTATTTTGGGATAACTTTAAAACATTACCAAGTCATTACTGCTTACTTTGAACTATGTCCTACAAAAACCTCATAGAAAAGCTTTAATACTTCAAATGAAAACAAGGGGACTATACTACATATAAGAATGAAGAACAATGACTAATGTGTGTATGCAGAATTAAATATCATGGAGAGGTAATGGTAGTCCTTAAAATCTGTCAGTCCTGAATGCTTAGGAATGTTAATAGCGAAATATGCAACTGGATTCTAAATTTTTAGAAATATTTTATCAGTTTAAAAAAAACAACTAAATCTAAGGCTTATAACTGCCTTTTGTTAAGCAATATTCTTAGAATATAATCTTTTATAAGCTGAAGTCCCCACACCACTATCCCCATTACCACCCCATATGGCTACCCAGTTCCACTGAGTTCTGCTTATGAATGATGGTTATGATGATGAATGAATAAAACATGCTACATCTATACAGTGGAATATTATTTGGCAATAAAAAGAAGTGAAGTACTGACACATGCTGCAACATGAACAAACCCTGAAAACATTATGCTAAGTAAAAGAAGCCAGTCAAATATTGTATGATTCCATTTACATGAAATATCCAGAATAGATAGGCAAATTCATAGAGGCACAAAGTATATTAGTGGTTGCTTAGTGCTGGGAAGATTGGGAGGAAATCTGGAGTGACTGCTAATGGGTATGGGTTTCATGATGAAAATTTCTAAAATTAGTGGTGATGTTTGCACAATTCTGTGACTATACTAACAGCCACTGTACTGTATACTTTAAATGACTATACTAACAGTCACTGTACTGTATACTTAAATGTATACTGTAAATTGTATGGTATGTGAATTATATCTCAACAAAGCTGCTATAAAAAAAAAAGAGCCTTACCTAATATTCTAAATTTAATTGAAACATGTGTTCTTCACTTCACATTTTACAGCCTCTCTACAGTTAATATAATTTCAAACTGCCAGGAGAACTCAAGGCTGAATATATCCAAACTTTATAAAAAATTCTAGACTAATTTGACCATTTTCTTAGGTCCTACTTTGTAAGACTCTTTCCCTCGAAAGGTAATAAATTTCCATTTTATTTATTTTTTTAAATCTAGGTCATGAATTTACTACTTCTATATTTTAAAAAAAATGCAACAAAACTACCATCATAGATATTAAGATACATATTCTTAAGTATATATCATCATAAATAATGAGAAAAGATGACAAATCACTATAGAATTAGCAACTAAAGAAGTAAACAAGAAGTCAAAAACCTAGGTCCGCGAAAGCACATTTTAAGCTTAAATGAATGTAAGAATTTTAAACTAAAAGAATTTATAGAAAAAAATTTGAGATTTTAAAAATAGTTCTGTAAGATAAATCCTTGATTGCCTCAAGATCCCCATCAACACTCATTAAGTTCTCCTTTTCCCTTGCCCAATATGAATTTAATGCCTTTTCTTGATTTCAATGTGTCCACAGAGATTTCTCCATCTTTATCTTATTTTATTAAAGGTTCTCAAAAAGTATTTCATAAGTACAAAACATTATATACTGTACTAATTTTACTAATAGTTCAGTTCTGTAAATGGGTTATTTACAATAATTCAAAGAAAAAATTAAGTACTACTTAATTTTTAAAATAGGAAATATTTTATAGATAGCATTTTCAAATTATTTTATTAAGTAAAATGTATTATTATAAAGTGCAAAGTATTCTACTAAATATACAATAAAATGCTAACTCTACTGACATCTTGGTTCCTCCTTATTTTAGCCATCTCTAATACTTCAAAATTAATCATGCTGATTTTATTTCTTAGTAGTAAACTATATAAATAATTAATGATCTTTCAAGTGCTTTCAAAGAGAAGTAAACAAGAAGTATATTTTCCATTTCCAGAGTAACACTGACTTACTAGGACTCCTGGGACTGAATCGTAGCTTTGATTTACACACTATATCACTGAATCCTTACAATAATTCTATAAAGTGGATATTACCAGGTTCATTTTATAGAAGAGAAAATTGAGGCTTAAAGGGGGTAAGAAACTTGTTCAGGGTCATACATAGGTTATAAGACTGGAATCCATATCCAATAGGTTATAAAATACAGCTCTAATCTACTGTATTTTGTAAAGTCTATGTTTTAAAGACTTTAGTTCTTAAATAACACAAGTTTAATAAACTGACATCATTTTTTGAAAATTAAGTATATGAACTATGTCTATTCAGTAACTGCAACTATATGTCTCTATTATATACTAAGTGGCTCTATAACATAATTAAACTCAGGTACATACAAGAAAAATCAAAGATTATGTAAAACTCAAAAAATGAATAATGTGTAACAAGAGTACCCTATCACAGGAAAAAGTTAATTTTTAGCTAAAAATTAAAGAAAATATGTGTAATAAGTTAAATTAAAATTGTTTTCTATCAAAAATTTCTAAGAATTCCAAAAGTAGACTCATTCTCTAAAAAATTAAAGCTACCAAGTTTTAAGTCATACAGAAATTTCAATGCCTGGTTTTTGTTTTCTCCAAAAGGAAAAATGGAAATGAGTTCATTTAATGAGCTAACTGCTTTTGATTACTTTTATCTCATTGGAACCTGTGCTACTTCCCAGTGAGATGTGCTATTATTCCAATAATATATACGAAGAAACTCAGGATCTAAAAGTCACATTGCTCTAAGAGTTTAAGGATGCCTGCCCACAACTGATGCCGCACTGTGCACCACATAATGCAATTCACAACCATAAAACATACCACACACATATCATCTCATTAGGTACATAAGAATTTAAGTTAAAATCCAGGCAATTATCTTTTTAAAAAGCTGTGTGCCCTGCAACCAATCTGTGTCCAAGCACATAAAGGGACCAAATAAAAGTTTACTGAATGGAATGAACAGTGGTAGCTTAGCAACAGAGGAAGAAATGAGATCATCTCCACTCATTCTGTCTTTCTAAAGAAGTTAATATAAAACTCACTTACCAGGCAACGTATACAATTTCCGCCTTAAAAAATAAAACACTGAATCAGGAATTGGAAGAGAAAGGAAATATCTCATATAAAAATTACTAATATATTTAAAGGAAAGCTACTAAATTAAACATAGGAGCCTTAAAGAGGGATCTAGCATGTTCCACTCAATTACAACACCTGTCTGACCCTGCCTTGTAACAGTTAATTAAACATGTCCTGCTTCTACAATTAGCTAGTTACTAGCAGAAACCTTGGTCATTTTTGTTTTTCCTAGAATACCAAAGAAAGGATCTTGCACTTAAAATTAATAGCTAAAATTTTATAATGATCTTCTGTAGGTTACAAAATTTTTTCTGAGGTATTTACCATAAAAATCTTGCAAGAAGTATAACTGTCTGTATTTTAGACAATAACATTTGAGGTCCAAGGAGATTAAGTGCCAAGTGGCCAGGTATCTTCTTACAACACAGCTACCACAAAAGGCTTGCAAGTGTTTGTTGACTGAATCAGCTGTCCCTTAAAATATCATCATTTTTCTTTCTAAGATTAACAGCATTATCTGTTGCTATGAGAAATGATTGTATTGCCACTTATGACTGACTGATGATAGCTTTGCTAGACAACAGATATGTATATTCATTCAGCTTGCCAAGGTTAATTAATTTTAAACTTATATCTGATTCTCGAACTTTAGTAGGCCTAAAAATAGGAGATCTTGATAAAAATGAAGATCCTTGAGCCACCATCATCCCTAGAAATACTGATTCAAGGAGCCAGACTCTGCTTATTTAAGTAATTAGAATCAGTTGATTCTAACAGTAGTCTTTGGGGACACACTGACGAAAACAGAATTAGACTTTTTAAAACCAAAGTTAATCTACCAAAAAAATTTTTAATCAAGCCAACTTTTTACAATTATAAATACTTAAGCAAAATCTTACAAAAACAATACAAGGCTACTACATGTAACAGGACAGGTCCTCAAAAACATTTACTACACCAAACATCCCTAGACCTCAGGAGCTTCTCAGGCTGTACCAGGGGTCTTTTCGGCAGCTACTCATGTTATTCTGTTTTAACTGATGGATTCAACTGTGATTGCAATGTAATTTAGTAAAACATTTCTACACATTTTATATAGATGACTGGATGTTAAACAGTAAAATGGTACAGTATATGCAGAAATAATCATTTAAAAATCACCAACAGCACAAGCCCATTTTAAACTTTAAATGACCATCAAAATGTACTATGAGATTATGGATGACCTTTCCCCCATTATTAAATACTTAAGGAGAGTCTACACGGTACCTTTTGGTACTTTCCCAGTTTCCTACAAAAAGCGTATTTTTTTTCATGTTTACAGAAGATTTAGAAGTACTTATCAATCCTACAACCTTCACATACATAACAGGAAAACAAGAATAACCTGAAACCACGTTTATCATAAACACCCATATATACCTGACTTAGGATATCAAAGTGTAATCGCTAACTTTTTTTACATTAATAGCAAAACAAATTATTTAACATAAAATTTAGAACAAATCCATTTCCATCTGGTATCGGTTATTAGGATAGTTAGCATGACTTTTTAAAACCGTCTCGTCATCCCATTCTATGGATCTAAGTAGAACATTTTTGTACCGAGGCATTAAAATATTCACACTTACTGAAGAAGGGGGTCAAAGACCTTTGTAACATATATATTCACTCTTTTATATATAACTGTGAGCATTTATCTAGGAAACGTAACATCGCAAAGCTGGGACGGAGCTTTCTCCTAGGCAGACCACGCTTCGAGGCAAAATGTAATAGAAGAGGGCAGGCACGAGCTACCAGCAGGTGATAAAATTTCACCTCAAATAAGACGCAAAAGGTTGTTTCAACCCAATAAGACCCGTGAATGACACTCCAGGGGTACCAGGGGCTTTCGGGGCCGCTCACTTTCCGCACTTCAATTCCCACCCTGCCCTCCCGCCCCTCCCCCCAGGGACTCTGCGGGACTCAGTATGCGGCGCGGAAAGCCAGGGCTGTTTGCAAACAAGCGTCCTCTGCCTCCCTCCAGGATGTACGTGCACAGCCGGGGCCCAACCCGAAGGGGGCCAATGTCCCCGCCAGCCCCCTGCTCCACATACCCGACCGCGCCGGAACCGAGGCCGGAGCGAGGGCTTCTCGGTGGCGCGGGGCCTAGTTGCCCCCCACGCGCCTCCAGCCTCCCGGGGGGACACGGGGGAAAAGGGCTGAGCGCCCAGAGCAGCAGGGCGGTGGAGGCTGTCGCAGCGGCTGGACGCCCCGTCCGCCCGGCTAGAGGGCTGCCGCTGGGGCCCTCCCCAGAGGCCGAAGGCCAGCGAGCCCGGGACCGCGCCACGCCACGCTCACCTCCAGCAGCAGCCGCCGCCGCCTCAGCATAGCCCGGAGGGTCGTCCCTGAGCCGACAGCCTCCTCTGGATGGCACCGGCGCGACCCCAGGCGCCGCCGCGAAGCTTCCTACTTCTGAAGGGGCTGTGGTCGCCGCTGCTGCTGTGGCCCGGCGCCCGCCGAGCCGCATCAAGCTCACGGGTCGCCTTAGCCACGCGGAACCCAGAGGAGCTCCGCGGAGCCGGGCCGGGGGCGCAAGGCTGCGGCGGGACGACCGTGGTGCTGCAGGCGGGGATCTTCGGCGAAGCCTCCAGCGTCGCCTTGGCCGCTCCTGCCGCCGGCGCCGCTGGGCCACAGCGCCCCCTGGACCCCACGCCCGGCTACGGCACTAGGACTGCGGCGGCCGCCTGGGCACGAGCCACGGGGAACGCCACCTAGCGCAGTCTGGGGGAGGCGGGGGCCGCGCGCTCCAAGCACCGCCCACGGCCTCCGGCCCGCCCCCGACGACACCTCCCCGGAGGCGGAAGCCCCTAGGTCCCCACCGACTCTCGCGCCCCGCTACCCACTCCGGGTCCTCAGACCTCGAGCACCTGTGCACCTTTTCCTTCGCTCCTGAAGGTATGAGAACATTCCTGTCACTGGGAAACGCACCTGAGAGTAGGGGTGTGAGGGAATCTCCTTGTTTTCATCTCTTGTAATTCGAAAGGGAATCCCTTCTAATCCCTACAGTGTGTCTAGGCATAAGAACAGTGACCCAGCACCAACCTTTTTACACACACACACACACACACACACACACACACACACTCGCACAATCCTTTACCAAAATGATGAAGGAATTAAATTGACCTTAACTTATGGGGGGTGTACTGTGCAGATCATTACAGAAATTTCCTAGAGATACCAAACCTTTAACCCCGAAAACCTCCCCCAAAATAGAAAAAAATATATATTCCTAGCAAGAGAAGAGAATAGCCACCGAGTTGTCCTGAAATTAATAAACAACTTAAAGGTAAGAAAAGAACGTCCATCTTTTCTAACTATCCCCCTCCCCACCCCTACTTCTCTTCCATCCCCTAACCCTGCCAAATCTCAGGTAATGCATTGAAGGAAGGAAATTGTTATATAGTGGGAGCTGTGGAATCATTCTGTTTATAGATACCTCATATTCGATCCCACTCAAACTCTAGAGTGCAAACATCAGAACCAAAAACAAAAGAAAGAATACAAATGTCAGAGGGGAAGTAAGGGGAAAATTCTCCAAATCCTTGTTCCCAAGTTTTCCAAATATATTATTTTATCATAGAGCAGTATAGTAAAATGAGCAGAGACCTTCGTGGCAGACAAATCCTGATACTACCAGTTCCAGCTCTATCGTGTTTAGCTTCATGACCCTGGGCAAGTTATATATTTCTGAACCTCAGTTTTCTAATACCTACCTCGCTAATTGTTGTGAAGACTGGAGATAATTTCTGTAAAGGAATTAGCCTATAGAAGGTACTCAGTAAATGTTACTTCTAATCATTATTGGTTCCAAAGCACCCTCTCAGTCTTTCTTAGAATCAAGATTGTTCCCACTTGCTTTTGTTCTTTCACACTGTGTGTGTGTGTGTGTGTGTGTGTGTGTGTGTGTGTGTAAATGTATTCCTGTCAAAAGGTGGGTGCATCATTCTTCATCATCCTTGGTCTGGGTAAGATTTCTCTAAATTTCAGTAATGGACTTATGTAACATCCTTCCACTAAAGAATAATAGAACTTAATACACTGGATCCCATGACAGTCTGCTCTACAGCAGATGTCAGCATAGAACAAGTATATTTTTCTTTTTTTAAAAAAAAATTATATAGCAACCTCACCTTACCTTAGGTTATGTCCTAATAATAATAAATCTTAATGAGAAAATTATATAAGGTCTCTGAGAACTTTCAAATAATAATTGAGCAGCCACCTTAGAGAAAAAATAACCTAACAGCTGTCTTCCAATCAATGAAAGCTGTTCCTGTACAATCCTGAGTGTGCCTTCGCCACCTACTTCTGAGTCACATTACAAAAAAAATCACTATGTCCTTTTTATACCCAGGGAAACTGGGGCTCAGAAGGAAATTATGATTCATCCTCACAACATCTCTATGAATTAAGTACTATACTACCACCATTTTACATGTGAAATACATCCAACCTAAGGAAGAGCTGAAAGGAAACCTGAGATTCCTTCAGTCTCCCATCTGATGCCCTAATAATCCTTTCTGCAATATTCGGAAAATGCTGTAAAAGTAAGTTACCGTTGCTAAAAATGTTCAGTCTAGAGAAATGGGCCCTTTAATTTAGATTAGTTTGACAACCTAACATCAGCACTGTGCTTTCCAAGCCTAGTTCACTACCACCAGGAAATCTACATTTGTTTATGAATAATCATGCTACTCAGGGTATAGCTACTACATGAAGATGATTCATTTGTTCCCAGGATGTTTCCTCTTGCTTCACGCTTTCTTCTCCTTCTATTCAAATTGTGTTGATGAAAAAAGCTGCCTTTCTGATCATTACCACCACCCTGATCATAGTAGTCCACCTTAAATCCTTTCATGTACAATTTTTTCCATCGTTTTGACTCTTCCTACCCAGTTTGCTCTCTGCTCCTGAAATGTTTCTCATCTATTTTTCTCCTATACTTTAAATCTCTTTTTCATTTTAATCTACCTTGACCTACTGTCAATTGATTTGGTTATCCCACTCTCAGTTTTGCATTGATTTCCACTATTATCGAGTGGCTCTAAAATATCTCTTTATTTCCAGCCTGGTCGACCTCCCCACTTTCATTTTTATACCATATACATCCATCCTGTAGAAAGTTAGTAGTCAAAGAATGGTTTCTTCAAGTGAGTTTAAGTGTAGCACCCAAAACAAAATTTTCTTTTCATTCTTTTAAAATTTATTCTTTAAAATTCAGGCATTTCGTCAATTATAACTGACTAGTGCTGGGGGTGGGGGGTAGGGGTTGGGGAATCAGGCCAAAAAGATATCCATTTCCTGGCTTGGTAAATGGCACAGGAGTCATCCTTAGCTCTTATGACTCTGTCCTGGACAGTTAGTCACTAAGCCTGGTAAATTCTACTTCTCGTTTTATTGAATTTCTCTCCAACTCCACTGCCACCCCTTTTGATCTAGGGTATATGCTCAATAAATTATAGGTACACTGAATGAAAGGAGAGAGGGAGGAAGTAGGAATAAATGAATATATTTGTGTACAATAGTATATATACTGTTTTAAAGGAGGTACAAAACCTCTTCCATGCTCCCAATAACCCTTGTGCTTCCCAACTTATAAGTACTCATCACTGCGATGTCAATATCTGTTTACTTGTTTATCTCTCTTATCAGTTTGTAAGCCCTGTGAACCAGGTTCAGTGTTTGATTTATCTCTGTGTCTCCACAACCAGTCTCAGCACAGAGTACACTTTAGGGAATGTTAAGCTGAACTGAACTGTGGCTTAGCTTCATGTGTGTCAGGCTAGTGCATCCTATTCACTTACTAACTTTTTAGGCCTTTCTTGTTAACTTTCAGGTCCCACCAAAGAGTATGACTTCGCTTCAACAGATGATTGCCTGGCAGCCCAGAAATGACCCCCGCCTGTTCCTGCCATCTATGGTCTCTCACACCCCTCTGCAGTTATCAACCACAGCCAGGAATCAAACCAAGAATTTACAGTCTCTTACCAAACAGGTAAGGCTGGAGCAGGCCAGAAGTCAGTAAAGCAGCACAAACTTAAAAAGGAAATTGGGGATGTTTGAGCCTTGAGCCATTTTAAAAAAAGAACATAGCAATTCTCATTTTAGGAATTGAACATAAGGAAATTATCAATATGTGAACAAAGATATGTGCAAAAAGATGTTTCCTATATATTTTACTATAGATTTATAACATAAAAATGTAAGGGAAACCTTAAATAAATTAAATGAATTACAGTACCTCCAAATAAGAAATATTATGAATCCATTAACAATTATGTTTTTAAAAGAATTTTAAAAACTGCTCATGATTCAATATCAAATTAAGAAAAAAATAGTTGGATTAGACTATTGTATGATTCAAATTATCTTTTTATATACATTTGAAATATATAAATATAATATTTAGAAGGAAATAGTACAAAATATATGTGGAATTTTTTGACTTTATATTTGGAAATAATTTCAGATTTAAAGAAAAGTTGCAAAAATTACGAAAAAATCCCATATATCTTTCACCCATATCTAACCACATTTACTTTATTATTCTCTTTTTTACACATGCATGTGCTCATTCTTGCTCTTCTATCTCTGTAGAAAGATAGATATAAATATAGATATATAAAGGAACTGTTGTAATTATTTTCTGATCCATTTATCCCTAAATATTTTTCAGTTTATTTCCTCAAAAGAAAGTACAAATGATACAGTACAATTATCAAAATCAGAAACTTAACATTGATATGATACTGTGTTTTAATCAATCACCTTATTCAAATTTTGCCAGTTGACCCACTAATATTCTTTATAGAAAAAGAATATAATATTTTTTCTGGCCCAGGATCCAAAGCAGGATCATATTATAATTAGTTGTCAAATCTCTTTAATTTTCTTTAATCTGGAAGTTTCTCAGTCTTTGTCTTTCATGACCTTGACATTTTTAAAGAATACAGGCCATTTATTTTGTAAAATATCCCTCAATTTGAGTTCGTCTGATGTTTCTTCATGATTAGATTCAGCTTATACATTTTTGGCAGGAATACTTCAAAACTGATCTTGTGTCCTTCTCAGTGCCTCATATCAGAAGGCATGTGATACCTGTATGTCCCATCACAGGTGATAGCAACTTTGTCCAGTTGATTAAGGCAGTATTTGTCAGGTTTATCTAGCGTATTTCACTCTTGTGGGGAGATCATTTGAGACTACTGATAAATTCTAACATTCATTGATAATTCTTGCTTGAAACAATTATTACTATAGTGGTTGCCAAGTGGTAATTTTCAAATTCTATCATTATCATTGTCATACATTTTTTGTTTTTCTCTTGTATGAGGTTTTTGCTTCTACCCCATTTGTTCATTTATCAGTTTGTTAATTTATATCAGAATGAACTCATCATTTTTTATTTTATTCTGTGAATTATTACCATCATTTATTTTGATGCACAACTTGTTTCAGATTTGGCTGGCATTTATGTTCTTTCATCATCTTGCCATCATTTTTTAAATATTTCCCTTACTTTCTGGCACTACATCCCAGGCTTACCTTGTGCATTCCCAGCCCCAACCCTGGAATCAGCCATTTTCCCTAAAAGCCCTAATTTCACTTAGTAGAGAATGTTTTTAGAAATTAAGACCTAAAAGCCCTAATTTCACTTAGTAGAGAATGTTTTTAGAAATTAAGACCTAGGTGGTAAGTGTGCTCATTGCCACTATGGTACCATTGCTTCTAGGCTCTGTCAATGAGTAGAACTAGAAAATACACACGCACGCACACACACACACACACACCACTTTTACTTAAACATTTTTACTTTATAAAACAAAAGATAAATTATAGTTATTCATTCAGACTTGGGAATCTGACAGATATTTTCTAAAAAATAAATGAAGTAAGCTTGTCACTTCAAGGAAAACAACTAACAGTATATATTACCAATGATAAAATTCAAGCTTTTGAGTCAGTATTAGAATTTTGAAAAACTTGAATTCATCACCATAAATTTGACAGCTTCCTAAACTTTTCTAAAGAGATGGATAGTGATATTAACAAGTGTTGCGGGGTGTTTTTTTTTTAATGTCATATATAATAAAATGTGTCAATATTTGGTATATCTGCATAACTCAGTGAACTAGTGTTTTTTCAAATGACCAATGCATGATGTTACCAAAACATATATAGGTAAAATATCCCTTTAAAGTATAATGCAGACCAAAGTATTTTAATGAAACAGAGCATAAAAATTCATTGATGTGGTTTCAGACTCCACATTGCAGCTAACCTTTAAGAAATTACCACTTGTCAAGTTTTGATGTAGTATCAAAGAAAACAACCACAAGTATCTGAAATGACTATTAAAATACTCCTCACCTTTGTAACCACATATCTGTTAAGGACAGATTTTCTTCATATACATCAATTAAAACAATATATCCCAACAGATTGAATGCAGAATCAGATATGACAACACAGTTGTCTTTTAGTAGATTGACTTTAAAGAGATTTACAGAAATGTATATAATGCTACTCTTCTATGTTTTTTGATTTGAAAAATATAGTTGTTTTTCATTAAAATAAGTTATTTATGTTAACATATTGGCTATTGTTATTTTGAATAATTCTTTTAAAAGTTTTCTCAGTTTTAATTTCTAAGATGATAGATATCAATAGATATAATCCACATAAAGAAAAGATCTCTGAGATCCTCAATAATTTATAAGCATGTGAAGGGGACTTATGACCAAAATGTTGGAGAACCATTTCTATAGTTTATTTAACCATTCTCCTGTGTGTGGGTTGTTTCCGGTGTTTTGTATTACAATGTTGCAGTGAGTAATTTTGTGCATGTGTGTTTTTCTAATGTAGATATATCTTAATGGTAAATTCTTAGAAATGGGGTTTCTGGGTCAAAAGATAAATGCATATATAGTTTTGTTAGATATTACCAAACTCCCCTTCCAAAGGATTTGCCTCACTACTACCATTGTCTCTCTCCCCTGCCAACACATGTTTCCTGGCAAACCTGATACAATAAGAGGTATAACACTTTTGAGATTATATAGTTGAAGAGCTTTGGAACAAGACAGATCTGAGTCCAAATCCTGAATAACTATTTAGATATGAATAGAAGGACATGTTTACTCATCAATAAAATGAGGCTAATTGTCTGCTAAATATACAGGGAATTGCCACATTGTTCATTAAAGGGTCTGTTATTATCTGAATCTCTCCGGGCAAGTAGCAGTGATGATTAGGGTTGACCAGCATTGATATCCTGGATTCCTTGGGGGTAAAAATGGACTATCAACTAATTGGAGCTGCAGGGGCTGTTGGCAATTAGAGAGAATACACAGAGTTGAAAGTCTTGGGAGTTACCTAGAGTGTAAGAAGAGAACAGGTCACCTAAATCAGAAAAGAGGGCCAGAGGCAGATTCTGAAATGTAGTGTATAAAGCCAGGGGTCTGGACAGTGAGAGCACAGAACAGTTCATTAATTTAGTCAGTTAGTGAAATATTCATTGAACTTACTGTGTACCAGGCGCTATGTTATGTGGGTAAGCAAGATACTGTCTCTGCTCTTAAGGAGTTTAGACTCTTGTTGGAGGCATATGAAAAGTTAAGCAATTATAATTTTAGTGAGTAAGCACAGTACTATAGGAACACAAATCAGGGGCATCTTACCGGACTTAGAGGTTGGGCAAGACTTTTTTAGAGGAAGTGATACCTAAATGGAGACATGAAGAATGGCTAGAGGGGCTGCAAGGAAGTAGATAGGGAAAAAACATGTTCCAGACAGCAGGAATAGAATATACAACAACCTGGAGGCAAGAGAAAATATGATGTGTCTATAAAACTGAGAGAACAGTTTTGGCTGAGGCAGAGAGGACAGGGTTGGGGAGTAATGATAGCTAAGGCAGAGGCCAAATCAGGAGAAGCCTTATAAATTTAAGGACTTTGGATTTTATTTTATGAGCTCTGGGAAGCCATTAGAGCTTTTAAGCTAGTCAATGGCATTAACAGGTTTGATTTTAGAAAATCAAACTGCTCTGTAGAGAATAGATTAGAGAACACAAGTTCGAAGATAGGGAAGCCATTTATAAGTGTCTTTTAGAGTAATCCAGGCAAAAGTGATGGTGACCTGATTAGGGGAGAGTAGGGAGAATGGAGATTTGGGGAGGCAAAATTATCAAACTTATGATTGGATTGGTGTGTCAAAAAGAGTTCAAAGGTGAAACTTGGGATTCTGGCTTAGGCAACTTGATAGTCCATGCTATCAGGCAAAGAGTCAGCAGGGGAGAAGGAGGAGGCTTGAGAGAAAAAATGATGAGTGCAATTTCATTATGTTGACAGATTAGGAAACTGAGGTTCAGAGAGGTAAAATTACTTGTCCAAAGTAATTGTAGGTGGCAAAGCTAAGATTTCAACCCAGGTCTATCTGACTACGAATTTTTTTATTGCTTCAGTACTGCCACACCTCCTCCCACACTCAGAGTAGGAATGTGCACTAACCACCAGGGAGTGGGAAAACACTGAGAACATTTATAATGTGAGTGAAATGCCTTCATGTAAGTCAAATTTGACTGAATAATAAAACAAGGGTATTTCCATAAGCATAATTAACACCCTGTCCATGACTCATACTGTCATCTGCTGGTCCTAGGAGAAAAGTATTAGGATATACTGATATTGAGAAATGTTTATGATGTGTTATTAATAATAATTACATATAAGGCATTGTGGTGTATGTGGTACAATGGAAAGATCCTGGGTTAGAAACTGGACACCTGGGTTCTAATGATATAAACATGAACTGGACTGTGGAAGAAAGTTGTTATTTGGGCATTTACCTCAAGGTGGGGCCTTACCTCAAGGTGTCCAGTTCAGTCAGGGCTTCTTTAGCCCTTCAGCCTATTCCATATTATCTACCACAGACAAACACAGTGCAGAATAGTGGAAAGAGCCTGTGCTTTGGAGTTAGCAGATCTGAGTTCAAGTCACAGCTCCTGCAGTTTCAGGCTGTTTGACTGAAGGAAGTCACTTATTCTTTGAGTCTTGTTTTTCTCATTTGCATGGTACGTGATTGTAAGAATCACGAAGAAAATGCCAGGTACATGATAGGCACTCAGAGTTAAATGGCTTCCCTTGCCTTTTCTCCTCTTTTTAACCTCAAACACTCTTTCCTATCTCTATCTCTATAGCTCTAGAAAAGAGTTAACAGCTTCTTTAAAATCTCTTCTGTTCTTTCCAATGTACGTGTAGTCTCTCATATTCAGAAAACCAAATAAACAAAACATATTTTGGAGCACAGAGTAGACCAGCCAAGCAGTCAGCATCCATTACAGCCTATGACTCACAACGTTTATTTAGTTTGGGCATGCTATACCCCCATTGTACATATGAGGAAATAATGTGAACTTATGTATACATTCTCATGTGAATGTAAATTCACTTCAATTCTACAAATACTGAGCTCTAACTATGATCCAGACACTATGAGAATATAGATTTGAAAGAAAAGAATGTTTTTGCTTAGTTTTGAATGTATGTATATATATATGTGTGTCTGTGTTTTGGCTGAGAGAAGGAAGAATTGGAGTCATAGAATTGAGGAATATATGAGCTAAAAGCAGTGATGGGCTGGAGCCAGCTCATGAGAACCAGTTGTTAAATTTTAGCCAATTGTTAAACACGGCCATTTAAAAAAGTTAAATTTTATAAACTGACAAATAAATTATATTAAAAACAATTAATAAGTATCGACAGCTCTTGCTTTGCACAGTTCTGAAATGTGCAAATTTTAGTTACTGGAGTTTAATTAAATAACATGAGTCCCCCAACAACATAATTCTAATTTCATTTATCACAGTATATTAACTATAAGTAATTGCATAAAGTACAAACTTTGCTGCCATGTCTTTCATTCCGCAAATCACTATGTAAGTAACAGATGCACATCATTATCAGTGATCAATCACATCATGTCTTTCACAGTCTGTCAGTGATGGTCACTGCACATCTGTTATTCAATTCTTACACAGACAATAAAGTATATATTGTGTTGCCTCTTTTTCTACCATTGATAAAACTCACATGACATTTTACATAAATGAATACAAAAAGAAAGGAATTGGCAAAAAAAAAAAAAGGTTCAAATGAAGCAAAAAAAAATGATAAGGCTAGAAGTGAAACGTTAATTGAATGTAAATGGAGTTATAGAAGAAATAGTTGAGCATAGAGATATTGACATTCCTCTTTGAAAGACTCTAGATGTGCAGGCAGAGGAGCTTAGTGAAGGCAAATTTATTGATATAAATGAGGAGAGCAGTTATGACCAAAAGAATGAAGATGTTTTAGAGAAAGTAACCTCAGCAAAAAACTTCATATTAAAAATTTTGGAGATACTTTACAATGTTGAAAGTGCAAAGAATAACATGTTGAAAGCTGATTCAAACTTGGAAAGAAGTAGAGCCATGTTCCAAACATAAAAAAATGTGGTCACTCATATTGTAAGTTATACATCAAGAAAGCAAACGCTATTCAAATTCCTCATAATAGTTTTTTTTTACAAAGAAATAAAATACTTTAATTCTCAATATTTCAAATGTTTTAAATTATAGTGTGCTATACCACTCAATGGGGAAAGAATGAATGGTGCTGAGTCAACTGGATATCTACATGCAAAAGAATGAAGTTGAACTCTACCTTATACCATATACAAAAATGCATTCAAAATGATCAAAGACATGTAAAAGCTAAAACTGTTTAACTTGAGAAGGAAACATAGATCTAAATCTTTGTGACCATGGATGAGGTGGTGATTTCTTAAATATGACACCAAAAGTACAAGCTAAGAAAGAAAAATAAATAAATAAATTGGACTTAGTTAAAATTTAAAACTTTTGTGAAATTTGCCATGGTGGAAATATTTATACCACAGAAATTGGCAAATGCTACATATCGGGGCTTGTTTTGTTAACTACCTAGACTTAGGAATGTGATTGAGCAAATGTTAATGCAGATTAAACTTAAAATGATGTATCTGTATCTGTGAAAAGCATAGCAAAAATTGAGGAAATATTCTTCCAGCATTTGAAAACTATTATTTGATTCAGCAAATGAGTCACTCATATTACTGACAAATAAGCAAAGTTCTAATAGATGTCTTTGTTGTTTCACTTCATCTTACTCATGAGCAGAAACTAAAATATTAATCAACATTCATGTCAGAACTACACTAGGAGAGCCAGTAACTAAACATTTACCAGCACACCATTGGCTGGAAGGGACATCAGTGATCCTAGAATCCAGCATCTCTTACTACTTTATATGTTGGGGGCATGAGGCCAAGGACCTGCTCAAGGTCACAAACAAGTGAATGGATGGATGGTCAGCATTTGAGTCATGTGCTGTCCTTTTTATTTTAACACTACCTCCATGGATATTCAGGAATATGTGTTTTCCAAGACATACCAAAGTGAGGATGGGCAGGGAACATGTGTGAAACAGTTCTCATAAGTTTAGCTAGTAAAAAGCCCTTCTCTCTAAGGTTCTAACAATGCTGAGTATCTGCCCTCAGGGCTGGAGGAGCCAGCAGAATTAGGGCACAAGAAGAGACCTGCCAGGTTCCTATCCCTATCTGGATAGACCGCAATAGAGCAGACAAACAAGCACTCTTATTTAGGGGCTTTTCTCTCCTCTCCTTACACCCTGAGGCATTGAAGAGATTGGGGAGATATTCAGGCTTCTCTCTTCAATCAGAGATTAAACAGAGGCCTGGCCCCATGGGAGAGGATCAGGTTCGAACTTAGCCTCCAGACCAAAAGCTCTCTCCTTGGCCTCAATCATTTGGAACATCATTTCAATATTATTTACCCAGAGTCTCCTTTGGAGATGAGCCAAGAATTATTAATAATAGTAGACATTTACACATAGCCCTTAACAATTTGTGAGGACTTCGTACATGCATCATCCTGTTTGAGACCCATAATAGCCCTGTACGGTGAGTAAGGTAAGGGTTAGTAAACCTATTTTATAGATGAAGAAATGAGACTTGAAGAAACAGGATGTCCGAGTTCACAGGGCCAATTTCAGGGCCAGATATACCGACACAATTGGTATATTTAATTGTCTCCCATGGCACAAAAGTACTATAGCACAGACCTTGAAGTATTTAGAGAATTATTATTAGTGATAGTTATTAATAATTAAAAATAGCTACTATTTATGAGCTCAATGTGTCTCACTGTACTAAGTGCATCATATGCATTCTCATTTAATCTTTATAACAGTCTTCTGAGGTTGATGCTGACTTCTGCATTTACTAAGGTTCAAGAACCCAAGGTTCAGAAGGTTTAAGGAATCTGTCCTGGATCACACAGCAGAAGTGTCAGAGCAAGGATTTGAACCCAGTTCTCAGTTCCCAAAGATCATAATCTTAAGCTCAATAAATGGCCCTGGACACATAAAATAATATTTTTGTTAGCTGTGGAATATTTCGTGTGTCTGGTAATGATATAATAAGTGAGGAAGGAGAAAGTGAAGAAAGCAGATTAATTCAGCATTCACTCCTCATTCATTTAGTAAATACTCTCTAATAACTATATCTTCAGGACTTTGAAAGGTACTGGGGATAGAGGAGTATAAAAGCAGACAGTGCATATGTTTGAGAAAAGATACAAAGGATTAAGTAAACACAAATTAATATATAATAATAAATTTTGAAAAATCCTGGAATATTATAATATTGTTAGGAGAGAAAATAATGGGAGCAGGGAGATCTTTGAGAAAGTTATTCAGGAGGGTCTAGGAATTTCTTTTTAAAGAAGTGAAATGTAAGTTGGGAACTGAAGGCCAAGTTGCAGTTATCCAGGAAACAGTGTATACAATGGCCTGGTGTGGAAAAAGGCCTGGGCAATTGAGAATCAGCCAGTGTGGCTGGAATGGCCTGAAGAAAGAGCGAATGGCAGAGATGAGAACAGAGACAGGCAAAAGTCAGATTATAAAGGATTCGTATGTAGTCCATGGTAAGAATTTAGGATTTTATCTCAAGTTCAATGGGAAGCCTTGGAAGGTTTTCAGTCAGGGGAGGGATAGGATCCAATTTATGTTTAAAATATCACTGGCTACTGAAAGGCAACAGAATTGTTGAAACAAGATTTGAAATAGGAAACAGGAGGCTCTTTCAGAAATTTAAGCAAGTTGGTAGCTTGGACTAGGCCTCAGGTAATAGCAGTAGAGATGGACAACTTTGGATGAATTTGAAATATGCGTCAGATATTATCAAATATATTTTCTTATTTGAGCCTCACAACAACCCATTGATGTAAGTATTTTACAGATTGTACAGATTTTTTACTTTGTAGATAGAAGAAGCTGAAATTCAGAGAGGTTCAGCTTCCATATCATGCTACTCTTAACCTAAAAATAAAAGGTGAAAGTGAGAGGCACCAAACATTTATTTGAGAACAAAAAGAATAACTGTTCCTTCAGGCAGAATCCCAAATAGTGTTCTAATTAGGAGACAAAGGCAAAGAGTATTTATGAGAAAGGGAGGGGGAACAATTACTTCAATAGAAGGAAGGCATTTCAGTACAGATACTATAACATAGTGATGTTAATTCTAAAGAATTTTTAATTTTCCATCTGGTTGTCATCAGTCCAGTAGTCATAATGCCTTTTTGTTATCTTTCTAAACAGAAAGTTGCTCTAGGCCCAGTCCGAAGATTATTTTTGCCTTCTTTTAACATTCCAAAGTTTGAGGCATAAGATGTGCAAGGCGGTTCCTCTGGGGCGGCAACTCGGACTCCACTTTAAAGCAGCTTTGTTTATATTATTTTTCACAATTTTCCTCTGTATAACAGTGATCATCTCATTTGCCAAATGAAGAAACTGATATTCAGAACCCAGGACAGATGTCAGAGTGAGTAGCATAATAAAGCCTCTGTCTGAAAGGCTTCAGTTTTTTCCAGATGAAAGAGGTCATGCTAGTTGGGGAACTTCTAAGGTTAGATGAGATTCTGTCATTTAAAGAACTGTGTGTTACTTAGCACAAGATCAGGCCACCAGGAACCCTTAGTTCCATCAGTGTGGAGCTTCCTATTGCTGGATAACATGAAAAATTTAGGCCCTAGAAAAATTTAGGCCATAGATTGACAGAGTTTAAAAGACTCCTTAAAGGTAGATATAAATGTTCCAGTTCACAGCTGAGAAAATTAAAAATAAAGTTCAGAGAGGCCAAAAGGCTTGCTAGGATCACGTAGAAAGATAGTAACAGAGTTGGAGCAAGACCCAGGACATCTGTCTCCTAGCCTTCAGTTCCCATAGAACTAAGCTCTGCCACCCTTTGATGGGCCCAAAGATCCTTTTATATTGGGGTATTCTGTATTAAATGAATTTTATGTGGGTAGTGTGCTTTTGAGTAGAGGAAAGGAGTTAAATCTCACTCTGTTCCTAAGAAGTCCCTGCTAGAAACACAAGAGTCACTATCTTTTCACATAACAACATCTTAAATCTCCAAACATTGCCTGCTCCAGAGAGTAGGAGAGTAGACCAGAGTTGTCCCCAGGATTCTAGGCTCCTGTTCTTCCCTCTCTATCCCCTTCCTCCTCCGTACTCCCTTTTCTCTGAAACACAAGCTTTTGGGAAAGGATCTTCTATCAGTCACTTTTCCTTTGGCATGAATTAAGAAATAAATCCCAATAAGGCTGGGGCCCTAAATTCTGCCTGTCACTGCTATGTGACCCTTGAGCTAATCACTGCTTCTCAATGGGTCTATTTCTTTATCTGTACCGTGAGGATCGTGGACATAATTTCTGAAGGGCCTGCTAGTTCTGATGTTATGAGATCAAACTTTTTAGTCCCCACAATTCCAGGTCTCTTTGGAATTAAGAGTAACTTTGGGCTACTTGGTGAGGTGAGGCTCAGCAGGTAGAATTTCATCAACTGCTGGGCCCTCCCTGCTTCCCTCCCCCTCTTCATCTGCTCCCCAACAGTCTCAGGAAGCTCCCAGGATTCTGATTCTTTTTCTTCTCTGCATTTAAGAGAAGAGCCCCAGGCCCCACCCTTGGTCCTCACATATTCTGCGTATAATTTCAGGGAGGCATCTTCCTGCCTTAATATAACTCCTCCACCCACTGGGAGGAAGTGAGATGTTGAAAGAGCAAGAGCTTTGGAGTAAATAGGCTTCCCTTTGAATCTTGGCCCTTCCTGTTTTACCAGCTCTGTGACCTTGGGCAGTTTTCCCTCCATCTTCAGATCCCCAGGCCCTGTGTGCTGTGAAGATTAGAGACAAAGTCTATAAAATACTTGTGGAAGAAAAGCATATAACCTTCTTTTCACTTAAGGAAAAAAATAATCACATTAAAAATAGAATAAGAGAGCCATTCTCTGTTTTCTTCCTATGAGTTTTTAAATTAGGTGATGCCATCTAACAGTTTATTTCCTAAAAACAAAATGCAATGCAGTCTTTATTCTCCCATATACCTAATACATAATGAGTGTGCAATACATGTTTATTATCATTATAATTACTGTTGTTGATTGTAAGTCCAGTGATTCTATTCAAGGTTCTGAATTCTAAAATAGAAATCTGATTTAAAACTCTCTCCTGCTTAAAAATCTTCTTTGGCTCCCCATAACCTACATTGTATAAAACCCAGACTTTATACAGTCATTCAGAGTTCTTGCGCTCGCTTCAGCAGCACATATACTAAAATTGGAACAATACAGAGTTCTTAACACTCTGGTCCCAACATGTTTTTGAAGTCTGGAGTCTCCAGTATAGTAAAAAAAGCATAAGATTTCGCATTTCACCTTAGCCACTTAACCCGTTTTCTCCTCTGTAGTACTGGGATAATAATTTCTGCTTTATAGATTAAATAATAGTAGCTTACGATAACTACTAATTATTGCAGTTATTAAGTGCTATTCGCGTATAAGAATTTGACAATCTTATTTAAACCTGACAAAAGTCCAATGAAGTAGGTACTTTTATTTTTAGATGAGAAAACTGAAAGGTAGATAGGTTAAATTATTATGAAATATAATACAGACTTAAATGCAAGTCTAGCTGCCATCACAGTCCATGGTGTCAACTATTGTGCTATAAAGCCTCCCTTGAGGGCATATAGTTTTAAAGTATTGTGTACACAGTAAGGCTGTGAACATTGGCTATTAATCATTCATTGTCATCATTTCCTCCTTCTGTGGATTCAATGCTCTGATTACACAGAGCAATTTACCATTCTCGTAGGCAGTTTTACAGCTCTGTGCCTTTGCTCATATTTTTCTCTCTGCCTGAAGTGGTCTTTTTTCTCCTCTCAAAATGATACTCCCTTCATGAGACCCAAGTAGATCACCTACTGTGTGTCTTCTTTAAGATACTGGCATATCCCTCATCCCCTCAATGGTAGGCATTAACACTTCTTCATCTCCTTGGCCCTTCCACTTGATAAATGACTGATAGATAATTGTTGAACTCACTGTTCTCAAATAATTTATTATAAATTCACTGAAACCAATCAAGGGAGTTTTCTTTCTAGAAGGTCTTCAAGTGTGCCAGAGAAAATCTAAAGTGGCTGTTGGGGTGATGCAGTGTAATTCAAAGCATGTCCAATAGATGGCACAGTAGTCACGGTCAAAGTGGCTCAGGAAGTGCTCTTTTGAAAAAAGAGGGATAATAACAATAACTAATATTTGCATAATGTTCATAAGTCTCTTTGACATATATTATCTACATGAATATTTATCCCCATTTTACAAATGAGGTGGGAAATGAAGGAACTTTTCCACTTCCTAGAACCATTGAGAACACAGTATCGATCAATTAGGTAAGGTGATGTCAGGGGTCCACCAAAAGCTCTGTGATTTTCCTTCCAAATTATCTCCCTTATTCCTTGAAAATGTGTGAAATGTTACTTCTTCTTTTTACTGAGGCTTTAAATTTTAAATATTTAAATGAAGGGATGGGAAAGTGAATGTATGACATATTTTAATTCATTTGCACTTTAGTATAAAAAGTTTCAGATATATTTTTGAAAGCCACTTAGCCACTTGATTGGAAGCAGAGAAAGTGCATGTGGGCACTGGGGATCAAAAGAACCACAAAGATGAAATGGGGGTAGGGAAAAGGAGAGAGAACTGTAGGAAGTTTCATTAACAACAATTTTGTCATCGGCCAACCTGGTTCCCTGTTGCTGTAGCCATTACCAGAGGGCTCCATTCATCAAGGGATTTATTATCCCAAGAATTTGAAAGCGCAGTTCAGGACAGTGTATAAGCAAGTAGTTATGCCTGGCAGTTTCTCAAGAAACCTTTTCAGCAACCTCTAGATAGAAGCCAGAAAACTGAGAGACAAATCTAGACTTATAAAAATGAAATCTGGAGTAAAATAGTAAAATCTGCAATTCCAAATTTGGCAGCTGGAGTTCAGAATTAGAATCTCAGACTTTGATAGAACTTGGAGGTCAAAAATAAAATATAAAAGTCACAGATTAGAACTTGGTGTTCCGAGTATAGATTCTTGGGTTGCCGTTAAGGAAATTCCTAAAGTAGAATTTCTGGTTGCAATCATGGAATCTTATTGTAAGATTCAAATTCAGGCAGTAGAGCCTATACTTCCAGTAGTAGGATTTTGGGTTCCAAGTAACAGCTGAGTTCTAATGCTAGAATGCTCAGGTCCAGAGAATAGAACCTGTAGTTTCAATAGTGTATATTGGAGTTCAGTATTCACATCTCAGGCTCTGCATCTGGAGCCTGGAGTTCTAATAGTTGAATCTCAGGTTATGAGAGTAAAATCTAGAGGTCCAATAGTGGAATTTCAGTTTCAGAGAAAGAACCTAGAGTTCCTAAACTAGAATCTGCAGTTATAAGAATAGAACATGGGATTATATTATTAGAGTCTTGGATTTTGAGATTGGAACTTTAAATTCCAATAATACAATATTGAAGTTTAAGCACTTAGCCTGAAATACAAGTACAGGATATGGGATTCAGAGAGCACTTCTTGAGTTCCAGTAGAAAATCTTGAGGTGCCATAGTGGAAGTTGCAGGTACAATATTAACTTGTGGAATTAGCATATTAAATTAGTATTAGAATCAGCCTTCAGTAGTTATAATGGCTAACAATTAAGTGCTTATTTTGTGCCAAGTATTGTTCCAAGTGTTCTACGTGTATTATTGTTATTACATTTAGTGCTCACAAAAACCTATCTTGAGAGTACTATTATTATCATTCCAATTTTACACATAAGGAAACCAAGATACAGAGATTAAATAACTTTCTAAAGGTCACACATCTGGGCAGCATAGGGATGGTATCTGGCTATAATCAGTGTGCCTCCAGAGCTCATGCTTTTAACTACTATGATAAGTATCTCTATAATCTAGAGAGTTTTGAATTCCATTAGTAAAACTTTAGGTTTAACAAATAGAACCTGGAGTTACCCTAACAGAAGCTACAGTTCCAATAGCAGCATCTTGAGTAATCTTTATGTCCAGTGATAGAATGAGAGGCTCACACAATCAGATCTGGAGTTCCAAACATCAGCTATTCAGTTATGAAATTAGAATTCCAAATGAAGAACCTCGATTTGATCTCAATAATTAGAGTCCCAAATTCTACTACTAGAAGTTCAGCCTCAACTCTGAACCTTGAGATCTAATCCCAATAATGTATCTGTGTTTCTGAAATTAAAGTGCAAATTCCTATAGTAAATTTTGTTTTTTGAGAGTGGAACCTTGAGTTTTAAAAGTAAAATCTTGCAAGGATATGAAGACCTGGGGTTTTAATAGTAAAACCTAGAATTATTAAAGTAGATCCTTGAGTTCCAAGATTGGAAACTTGGATCCCAATAATGAAATCTTAAATTGTAGTAGTAGAATGTTAAGTCCAATATTAAAATCCTGGGTTCAGAGAGTATAACATGATGTTCCAAAAGTAGGACATGTGATTCCAAGAATAAGACCTGGAGTTCCAACATTAGAACCTTGGGCCTTGACAATAGAATCTGGGATTAGAATATTAAAATCTGGAATTTGAGGAATAGAATCTGAAGTTGTCAAAATAGAAGCTATAATTTCAAAAAGCAGCATCTTGGGTGTTAATAGTGGAATCTGTTTGCCCAGTGAGAGAATGTGGAACTCAAAGAATAAACCTGGAATTCCAAACATTAATTATTGGGTTCCTAGAGTAGAATCTGTAGTCCAATGGAATAATTTTATAGAATTATAGTAGAATAAGGACTTATTAATTATAGCAGGTATTCTCAGAGTAGAACTGGAGGTCCAATATTAGAATCTGTGGTTCCACAGAATAGAATCGGAGAATTCCGGTAGAACAATCTAGAGTTGCAATGAAATAATTTTGGGACTAAAAGTAGAACTTGGAGTTATGATGGTAGACTCTTGATGTAGCTTGTTTTTATCTCAGTTTTTAACACTTATCTTGTGTTGATAGTGGATTTATCATGCCTCAGCAAAAATCATGACTTCCTGTCCAGTGAGTGAGGATTCTTAATTGGAGAGTGGGATTTCAGCTGCCACTCTCAGAAGTGTATAGAATTAAATGTAATCTCTCAGTGTTACTAAAGGCTATTTGGCTATAGATGAAAGAAATTTTCCAATCAGTGAGCCATGTGATTAGGCCTGTGTTATGTTTTCTGAGGAGACTCTGTTCTCATCCTGAGAAGCTAACCACAAATAAGATAATACAAGCCCAATAAAGGGCAGAATGTAATCCAAGACTAAAATGTGTGGACTGACAGGAAAGAGGTCATTTTAGGCTGCAGTAGTCAGAGAGGCTGCACAGAGGAGGCATTTCAAAAGATGCACAAAGTTTAAATAGGCAAAGAGGAAGCAGGACATTTTAGGTGGAAAATACTCAAAGAGAAACATGGAAATAGGCTCTAATATGGTATGCACTAGCAATTTTTCAGCAAAGAAATATTTATGGAGTGCCTACTACTCACCAGGCAAATGTAGGCCCTGGAGAAATAAAAAGAAATTACAAGTAGTTTCTGTCCCTGAGGAAGTCATATGGAAAAACAATTACAAGGACTATGGTGTTAGATATAACTGGTTTTGAAAATCAGCCTCATTAGCTTCCTAGCTAAGTGACTAAGCAAGCCCTTCACATCTTTGAGCTTGTCTCTTCATCTATACAAAGAGGATAATACTTTCCTTGAAGAGTTGTTGTAAGGATTCATGATATTCATGATAGTTTATGTCATGCATGTGGTAGTGATCATGATGATTATGAGATGATGATGATGGTATGCTCAGAGTTACATACAATCTGTTAAGAAAATAGAGAAGAGGTGACATTTGAGCTAAGTCCTGAATAATGGTAGGATGCATTAGACAATCAGAGAAGAAAAAGAGCATTTTAGGCAGAGGAAACTGAAATTATGAAAGTATAGAGGCATGAGAGGGAACAAATATTTTGGAAGTCCTGGTCATTGATGAGGCTGGCGTAAAGGGTTTTTAGTCCCTTTTGGTGATGGTGAAGCATTGAAATGTTGCTATTAGGAGATTTACTCAACAAAAATATATTGAATAGGTTCAGGGCCTAACTGAATAAAGACCAATGCAGGGAAGATGGTCTCTGCATGTACCTTATAAAAATTTAACTAGGGAGAAAGTACATATATACAAGATAAATAATAACATTAGCATAGAAGGAAAAGGATGGGCTTTAAAGTTAGCAATCCATACCATGTTTCACCCATTGAATTTACCCTCATTTACTGACCCCTCTTTCATTTTGTGAGCCCCTTGAGAATAGAGACTATGTCTTTTTCCCCAAAACTCTTTATTGTGGAAAAAGTCACACATACAGAAAAGTTTAATTATATACCCATATACTCAACTTCCTAGGTTTAAAAATCAACATTGACTTATTCATTTTGTATGTATATTTTAATTATATGAAAGTAAGTTACAGACATCATGACACTTTATCATTAAATATTTTAGCATAAATCTCTTAAGAATTAGTATAATCCCCCTCACAACCTCAGTATCATTATGACACCTAATATAGTAACAGTCTCTTAATATCCTCTATGATTCAGCCCATGTTCATATTTTCTCATGTCTTAGTTTTGTTAGAATCAATTTTTAGTCAAGGTTCAGACACTGTATTGGATTATTGTGTACCCTCCATTTTTTTAATCTAAAATAATTGCCCCACATTTTAAAAAATAACAAGACATTTTAGAAAGATGAGGCTTATTGTCTTAAAGAATGTCCCACATTTTTGCACTTGATCTTAGGCAAAAGGCCAAGAAGCGATGTCCCACATTCTGATTATCTGGATTCTTATAAATTAGAAGTTAAATCTAAAGGCTTGATCACATTTAGGTTAAACATTTTTGGCAAGATTATTTCATAGATAGTACTGTGAACTTCATGTTGCATTGCATTGGGAGGCACTTAATGTCAAGTTGTCCTGTTCTTAATGATGCTATGATTATTTGTTTAAGGTGGTGCCAGTAACTACCCTCCCATGCATACCTTTGCAGTAAACAAGTAATCTATGGAGATATGCTTTGGTACCATGTAACAGTATTTCACTTAATAATTTTATCATCTATTGAAAGGTCTTGCATGAATCAGTTATTTTATTGGTGGTCGAAATGTGGTTATTTTCTAATTCTGTCATTTCTTCTACATCTATTATCTGGCATTCTTTTGAAAATAACTTTTTACTGCCAAATGGGGAATGAACTAGAGTTCTTCTTTATAAGTCCTGATAAAATGTTTAATTTTTTGCTCTTTACCAACTTTTAGAGTAAGAGTTGGTGAAATAGTCACCTCCAATTGTGGCAAACCGCTTCTTTTACTTTTTTAATAGTATCGCTGTGGGTTTGTAGATTTTTATTTGTTCAATATTCTGTAAACAGTAACAATTACATTTAGTTTGTCATTATTTATTTTGATGCTCAAATTATCCCAAATTTGGCCAGTGTGCACTCCTTTAAGTTGCCTCCTATGTAATTTTTATGTCTCCATTATTCTTTAAGCATTTCCTTACTTTCTAGAATAAAAAGATATCCCAGGTTCACTTTGTACTTTCTCTACCCTAGACCTGGAATCAGCCATTTCTTTGGGGAAGCCCTGATTCCTTTTATTGGGGAATGGTATCTGGAAGCCAAGATCTGGGCACTAGATGTATTTGTTGCTATTGGGATATCACTGCATCTGGGCTCATTCAGTGGACAGAGCTAGAAAATTTATAATTTAAAAATCATGAATAATATTGATATTTCCAATTAAAGCTTAAGTTTTTTTAAGTTCTATTATATGTTTTTTTCTTAACATAAAAATCATGGTTTCTAATAACATTAGCATATTTATTTATTTGTCTTATCCTAAAATATGCATGAAATAGTTTGGAAATTGCAATACCAATATTATTAACAATAAGACCAGAATCAAGTTTCAGATTTCTTTGCAGTTCTTCTTGTCCTTAGACAATATTCCACATCCTACTTAGGGTTATAATCAGCGCTGTGTTCAGAAGGCACTTGAAATAATTATTTTCTCTCTGGTAATTGTAGTAGTAATTTGATGTAGAGTTAGGTTAATTTGTTTTAATTTGTCTTTAATTTTGATGTAAAGTAACATTTCGAATATACAACATTTTACATGGCTTAAAAGTCAAAATATTTTAAAAGGTATATTTAGAGAAATGTTTATTTCATCTTCTCTACCCCATTTTCCCATCTCTTGATAGGTAGGAATTTCTAATAGCTTCTAAAATTCTTCCAATGTTTGCATTTATTTCCTCTTTCTTTTTAAAAAAATCATTTACTTCAGAAATCTTCATATCTACGGAAAAGTTGAAAGAATAGTTTAATGAACTATTCTTCCCCTAAGTCATCTGTTATTAACATGCCTCCATTTGATTTATATTTTTCTTCATAGTATTGCTGGTGTTACTATTATTTGTTGAACCACTTGAGAGCAAGTTGCAGACATCATTATCCTTTACCCCTAAATACTTCAGCATTTATCTCTTAAGGAAAAGGACATTTTAAAATATATTATAATACAATGATTGATTTCAAGAAATTTAACTTTCATTCAATACTTTTTTCTTATAGTTTATATGCAAACTATACTCATTGTCCCATTAATATCCCTTACGTAGGTCAAGAAACAACTCTCCACAAATAATTTCACATTTCTGCATGGTTAAGGCTTTCTGAGAAAAAAAAAAAAATTCTGGCAAACTGGGTTAAAGAGTGATTGAATAGCCACCCTAAAAATGAGACTTCTGAAGAGATAAAAAGTCTTCTCCCTCCCCTAGCCATTTGTTTACTTTCCAAGAAGGTAAAGTAGAGCTCTCTCCCATATCTCTCCAGATTTGTTTATATTCCAGAGCAAAGACCTATCTCCTAATCTCTGGAGGGAAGGATGGCAGCTTTGAAGGCCCTTCTAGATAAGCTCTGAGCATCATAATTTTGGCATTTCTTATATGTAGTACAAACTTCACTGTATGTGCAGATGACATCAGGCCCTCTTTCTGTCATCTCAAGGGAAAACGGCATAGAAAACTGGTGCTAAGATTGCTATGTCAGTCAAAATGGTTTTATCTCTGACTCAGATCCAGAGGTTTCATATTCACGTGTGTGTACGTAGATGTGTGTAAAACTGTGTAAGTGAGCTAATATCTCAGATCCCTTATAGTTTAGGACTTAACACTTTATAACTTTTTATTCCCCAGGTTTGGGATCCTATTAAGGAATCCCATATTGCATTTAGTTTGTCAAGTCTCTTTAGTATCTTTTAATATTCACCCTTCTTTAACCTTTCTAGTTCATCACATTGGCATTTTTTAAGAGTTTAGACCATTTGTTTTGTAGTTACCTTCTTTCTTACACATAAAAAGTATACTATATATACCCTTCTGCACCTTGCTTTTTCACTTAATATATCTCATAGATTACACTATGTCAGTATATTAAAATCTCCCTTTTTTTTATGGCTGCTTAATAGCTCATTGGTTGGATATTGTGTTTCCCTAGTATAGAGTATATATAGTAGGTACCTAGTGAGTATTTGTTGAGAAAGTAGATGTTTCCCCTACTCCCACAAAAGAATAAATGAATGGGGGGCAATTGAGCAGAAGAGCAATGTATGCCCTAGATGAGATAATTTGGAGTCAGACAGACTTGGGATGCAAATCCATCTCTCCTGGCATTAGGCAGTTTGGCATAGTGGTTAAGCAAGCAAGCTTTGAAACCAGAGTACCTAGGTTTGACACCACCACTTTCTCAGCTGTGTTTCCTTGGGAAGGCTACTAAACTAATTGTGCTTCACTTTCTTCATCTGTAAAATGGAAATAATAAGAGCACCTACTTCATAAGGTTATTGTAAGAGCTCAATAAATATTAGCTATACTTTATAGCTATAATTTTTTCCAAATCTGTTTCTTCATATGAAAAATAAGGCTAGTAATACTCATTCAACAGGGAGGCTGTTGAGGACTAAGTGAGACAATGTCTGTAAGGCACTTAGTGTAGTGACTAGCCCAGAGAAGCAATCAGTATATAGTAGCTGTCAAGGCTGAGGGGCAGAGGAGGAACATGATTGCTGAGAGGATTACTGCAGGTGGGACTATTTATCTTATTCACTGACTCAGGGCCTAAACACAATGCCTGTCACACTGGCTTTGGAGTTAGATAAGCCTATTGTGTTTAAATTCTAGCCAGGACACCTGCATGGTCAACTGTGTGATCTTAGGCAAGTTACTTAACCTTTCTGATTCATGTTTTCCTCATTGATAAAACAGAAATAACAACAGTACCTATCTCAGAGTCGTTGTTGTTGAAATTAAATAGAATGATGGATTATAAAGCTATCTGATCTCATTTTGGATGATGATTTTTAAAAAGTAAAGCAGCTTTTCCACACTTCTCAGAAAAGGGTCCATACAGTGTCGTTCTTGGTTCCCATGTGACTTAAAGGGAAACTGTCTCAATGTCCGGAGCCCTTGATATCTTGCAAATGAAGGAGGAGGATGTCCTCAAATTCCTTGCAGCAGGAACCCACTTAAGTGACACCAACCTTGACTTCCAAATGGAATAGTCCATCTGCAAAAGGAAAAGTGATGGTATCTACATCATAAATTTGAAGAGAACTTGGGAGAAGCTTCTGCTGGTAGCTTGTGCCATTGTTGCCATTGAAAACCCAGCTGATGTCAGTGTCATATCATCCAAGAATACTGGCCAGTGAACTGTGCTGAAGTTTGCTGCTGCCACTGGAGCCACTCCTATTGCTGGCCGCTTCACTCCTGGGACCTTCACTAACCAGATCCAGGGAGCCTTCCCAGGAGCCGAGACTTCTGGTAGTCACCAATCCCAGGGCCAACCATCAGCCTCTCACAGAAGTGTCTTATGTTAACCTGCCCACCATTGCCCTGTGTAACACAGACTCTCTTCTGCTGTACGTGGACATTGCAACAACAAGGGAGCCCACTCGGTGGGGCTGATGTGGTGAATACTGGCTTGGGAGGTCTTGCGCGTGCGTGGTACCATCTCCTGTGAACGCTCGTGGGAAGTCATGCCCCATCTCTATTTCTACAGAGATCTGGAAGAGATTGAAAAGGAAGAGCAGGCCGTTGCTGAAAAGGCTGTGACCAAGGAGGAATTTCAGGGTAGATGGACCGCTCCAGCTCCTGAGTTCATTGCCACTCAACCTGAAGTCGCAGACTGGTCCGAAGATTTGCAAGTGCTCTCTGTGCCTATTCAGCAGTTTCCTACTGAAGACTGGAGCGCTCAGCCTGCCACTGAAGACTGGTCTGCAACCCCCACTGCTCAGGCCACTGAATGGGTAGGAACAACCACTGAGTGGTCTTAAGCTGGTCTTCCACACACTCATAAACAAAATGGAAATAAGGTTGACGGAAAATAAACAGTTTCTAAAAAAATTTAAAAAATAAAAATAAAAAGTAAAGCAGATGCTTCCCATACATGGCATTATAAAACATTTTAGTGATTATCTCCTTGTGATGGCCATGAAAATGTGACTTGCAGACCTCCAACTATAGAGAGGGTATTTGACCAAAGCTCTAGCCGTTGAACTGTGAAATCCATCAATGCATTTGTGTTGAGGCCATTCCTCCTATGGGCTAGCCCCATTAGTTACTGAGTGTGGCAGGAATACTAAGGCAGACCTGTTTTTTGGAGACATGGGACTCCTCTGATGGTTGGCTTTGGCTTGGGCATACCCTGATGGCTTTGCCAAACCTTCCGCAGACTGCAAGGCAGCCTAGAGTGCTTCCACCTAATCTTTCTCTCTCTCTTTTTCACTTAGAGTCAGACTTGCATTTTATCTCTTAGTGTCTGCTTCCTGGAGGACTTGAACTGACATGGCCATCCAGAGGAGAATTCTTGACTCTCAAAGTGTCCTCCTATCTAGAAGTAGGGAGAAAAGCAGGAGTTAATGTGGATGAGAATGTGTGTGCAGTTGGGATATCAGTGCCACCTCCCATTTTGTTTCCAAAACAGGATTTTTAAAGTGCCTGGAGATCAGTATATACAAACTTGAGAGTTAAAATAAGCAAAAATTAAGTTCTTCTAATTCACTGAGCCAGGACACAGTGACATAAAAAGTGCCTCTGTAGTTTAGTAAATTAGAGGTCATGAGTGGATGATGTGGAAAACTTCACATTTTATGCTTTCAGTTTTAGTTCTATTTTATTAGGCCCAGGAAATAAGGTTAAGGAAATGACTCTCAAACCAATTGCCAAATGAGCTTCATTGTTCTGCTTTATTGCCACAGCCCCACAAAATCCCTCAAGCCCCTGAGGGAAGGAAGAAAAGGCAGATAAAAGGCAAAATAATGTAAGTGGCAAGATAGAGTTCTCTTGTATATTTTATGAATGTCAAGGATAGGTGGCCCCTGGTGCAGGCAACCAGTGCCTCTGGCAGATAGCAGAGAGCATTATTGAGGAAAACATGCAACACAACATCTCAATATCCAATTTGCTGTCCCTTTTGCTCCAGGAGCTGGGGGATGGGAAAGATACCCCAACACCACTGTGAGGTCTAATTAGATAACATGAGCATTGGCAGTTTATCAGTGGCCTAGATTCTGGCTCCCTGGATTTGGTCATAGTCAAGATAATCGGACTTCGGTGGTCAGTCATTCCACAAAGAATACACAAGATATGAATGTTCTTACATTCATTTTATAAAAGGAAAAAGTCACACTTTCACAATCTTTTTTTTTTTCTTTTAATCTACAGGAAGGAAATTTTTTTATTGGTACACATTTTACAAAAATTAAGAAGACATGTATTAAAATCCAACATATAGTATTCAGACATAGCAGAAGCCTGTCAGTCAAAATAGAAGCCTGACATCAAAGGACCAACTTTCTCCCTATATCTCACATAGTCTCTTTGTATATTATTTAATGAATAAAGCAGCAAAAACTAGATTTGAATTTATGTCTAACTCAAACCCATTTTCTTTTTATTTAGCCATGGTGTTCTTATAAGTAGTCCTTTTTCAATCCCATGCAAATTACTCTTGGAGGGGAATAAATGCTACTAAGTAGAAGAAAGCTGTCATTTTTGTGCAAAGCTAAAGCACAGCCCTCCATAAGTGTTTAATAACTGGTAGTAATCTACCAGTGGCAGTGTGCTTAGAATTTACGGAATCATGCAGAATCCCAGGTAGTAGAAAAGAACATTAAAGTAATCAAATCTAGAGATTTTCAAATGTGTTCAGTAGTAGAGCTCCTAGAAGTCACAGTGCTCTTTGCAAAACATCACAAATTACTGACAGATAATATAATTACATAAACTAGAAGTAATTTCACTAGCAGACACAGCATAGTGTAATGGGAAAGAGAAGGCTTTGAAGTCTCACACATCTGACTTTTCCATTCACTAGCTTGTGACCTTGAGTAACTTATTTAACTTTTCTGTGCTTCTGGTCCCTCACCTGAAAAATAGAAAAAGCAAGTGCCTATTTCAGGGTTGTTCAGGCTTGCTTTTGACACATATAGTGTTTATAAGTGCATAATTTCACATCTAAAATGCTTGGGGCCAGGCTGGCTTCAGAATTAGGATTTTTTTTTTTTTAAAAATTTTATTTTGGGAATTGGTTTTTTTAGTTACCCCTTCCGGTTGAACGGTTCCCTTTTATTCCACCCTTTTTTTTTTTTTTCGGCTTTTTTCCGAATTTTTTTTAAATTTTCTTTTTTTCCCCAAACCATTTTGAAGTTAGTTGGGGTTTTGGATTTGCGTATAAGGGATTGTAAACATATATTATTATTTGAAGATAATATGTCTGCTACGTGTATGCAGGTCTCCATAGCTTAAGAAAATATGTATTTTTATGAGGGATGCTGTTGGTGTCACATCCAAATCCTTTTTACTAGTCAATGCAGTCATCCTCTGACTTTTGCCAACGTTTGGCTGATAACAACTCACAGTTGTCCCTTTCTTAGAAATTTGCCTTCAACGAAAAAGGAGCTACCTCTCTTTGGAGCAAGGGAGAACTGTCAGTGACTGTCTGGCATAGTCCCTTGTCTCAATAGACTAATTTTGGGATACAGTTCTTGTTTCAGTTTCCTTGTGAAATTAGACTAAAGCTGGTTTTCGAATTTACATTCTTCCTTAGTTTTCTTCTCCTGTCCTGTGCTGCTTCTCTCATCATTTCCTAAGAGCAAATCCCTCAATAATTCACTTGAACCAGAATCTCTATCTCAGGCTCTGCTTCTAGGGAACCAAACCTGAGATTTTTCCTAGAAAGCATACCCTAAGGATAGGATTCTGGAATTAGAGCACACAAGGACAGGATGACAATATGGTAGATGAAGTATGAGATTCCCTGGCATACTGTAGATGTAGTTGCAGAGAATTTCACCTGCAGTGAAGTGGGGTGGGATACAGGTGGAAGGAGAGGATGCTCAGTCCAACTGGTGCAATGTCTCAGATATTTGAAAGATATATGGGAAATAGCAACCATAAGGACTGTGGAAGTGGGTGACTATTGCTAAGAGCCATTGATGAACTGATGAAAGAAAATGATGGGCTCAGATCTATTAATTGACAATTTAAAGCAAAGGACCTCACTGTTAGCATTTAGAGACCTTCATCTCTTGCAGCCAGTGGTCAGATTTAGTTAATTATCAGGCAGAATTGTAAGAATGGGCAAGTTTTAGAAAAGACTGAATTCTCAGTGTGTGAGAATCTCCCCATAAATGTTGAGTCTTGATAGGGGAGAAGTAGGACCCTGAGATTTGGGGTGAAGATATCTAGGTGGATGCATTTGAGAAACTTGAATCCCAAGATTCCTCTGAATCCTCTGGGTCTATAGAAGTGACCCACTGTCCCAGGTAAGAAGATAAAGGCCCATCCCTCCCCTTTTGTAGGAACCTTATAAGACAATGCAAGTCCTCCTCAGGGTCTCTCCTCAACTCTCATTCTGGTTATCAGACCCATCACTAGGATCCAGTAGCCCAACTAGGCAAGATTATATCCCAAAGTAGCTATACAACCTGACTTATATGTAATGGCAAGTACCAGGAAAGTATGCCTGAGGGCTGGACAAATGGGGGTAGAATTTAAAGCTGGATAAGAGAGAATTCATCAATATCAGGCCACTTTGCCATGACACAGAAGTCAGTACTCTGCAAGGGCCCCAATAGATGGTTCTATACACTGCTAGGACAGCTCTTTGAAGCTTGAAAGAAGTGATAGCCCACATCCACATTAAATAAAGTATGTAGAGATGCCAGAACTGTTGTGGCAAACAGTGGTGAAAGGAATCAAAAGGCTCAGAGAAGTAGGCCTGCTATAACGAGTCTATTATCTAAGACTGAAAAATCCACCAGTTGATTATGCTTCTTGGAAGGGCCTGGAGAACACTCCATTTACTGAGGCAACCAGCAATACACTAGTTAGGGAAAGTACCAGCATCACCGAGAGTCTTACAGCCGTTGTTATCTTTAGGTCAAGACTGATGGTAGGAGATGGGCTCCTGAGTAGCAATGGAGATAAGATTGCAGACTCACAGAGACTGGGGGGCAGTACTGAACCATTAGAAGAAGGGTGGACTTACTGTCGAAATGGTAGCCAGAAGGGTCTGGCCGACAGGGATTTTGGGACATGGAGTTCTTAGAGCCAAGATAGATGAACTACCTGTTATATATAACTAAAAGATATCAAAAATGGATGAGCAGACAAAAAGACAAATACTGTGTGATTCTACTTATATGAGGCATCTAATGTAGTCAAATTCATAGAAATAGAGAGTAGAATAGTGGTTGCTGGGGGCTGGAGGGAGGGGAAAGAGGGCGTAATTGAATAGATATAGAGTTTCAGTTTTGCAAGATGAAAATGCTCTGGAGATCTGTTGTACAACAGTGAATATACTTAACACTACTGAACTGTACACTTAAAAATGGTTACGATGATAAGATTTTTTTTATCACAATTTAAAATTTAAAAAATAACAATAGGTGAGGAGAAGACTGAGATCAGCTGCCTACTACTGCAAAGTCAAATCTTTGCTGTTGTCAGACCCGGCTGTCAACTGAAGGAGACCGAGTTCCCTGGAGAAACAATCCTGCAAAACCACAGCAAGTGAATATTGTAGTGATTCCTTCAGTCCTTCCTCAAAGGAGATATATAGCTATTTATTCAGATAACTCTACACTGGAGTAAGGAAAATACCCAGATCTTTCTAGAGTTGTTGGATACACCTGTTTCCCCTGTTTCTGAATGTATTATTGGAATGGGCATACATAGAAATAACAGAACCCTCACATTAGTTTCTTGACCTATGGAATAAGAGCTACTACTAGTAGTAATAAAGGCCAAATGGAAGTCCCTGAAACTTTGTGGCCAAGATAATAAATCAAAAACCTGTCACATTTTAGGGGAACAGCAGAGTTTAGTGCCTCCCTCAAAACTTTAGAGAATGCAGAGCAATGGTCCTTGTCATATTTCCATAATTCATAATTCACCAGTCTAGCCTCTGCAAAAAGTGATAGATCATATCAGATGACAAGTAGACTAATACAAATTTAATCAAGCAGTGGCTCCAACTATACCTGCTATGTCTGATACATCTTTCTAGAGGAGATTAACAGAGCCTCTGGCATGCGATGTGTAGCCATTGATCTGGCAAATGTGTTCTTTTCTATACCCATCTGAAAAGAGAATCACAAAGATGGGCAACAGTATACATTCATAGTCTTGCCCCACTGTCATGTTAATTTACATACTGTATGTCCTAATATAGTCCAAAAGGATAGGAACTGTTTGAATATTTTGCAGAACGTCATATTGGTCCAGTATATCAGTACTATCACATTAATCAGATGTGTTAGGAAGTAAGTGGCAAGTACTCTGGATGCCTTGGTAAGGCATATGCACTCCAGAATGTGGGGGAGAAACTATACCAAGATTCAGAAGCCTAACACATCAATGAAGTTTTTAGGGGTTCAATGATCTGGAGCATTCTAGGACATTTCCTCCGAAGAACAGGCCATTGCACATTACACTTCTTGCCACCAAGACATATATTTGGTAGGCCTCTGGGTTTTGAAATACTGCTGTGACCCATATATCAGCAGATACAGGTTGGTACCTTTGATTGGGACCCAGAGCCAAAAAGGAGTCTGAAATATCAAGGCTGAGGTATGAGCAATGCTTCTGCTTGGGCTATATGAGTTGACAGATCCCATGATGCTTGAACTATCTGGGGTAGGGAACAACACTATGTGAAACCTCTGGCCACTACTTATCTCAAGTATATTTGGTCATTCATGTATTTCTAAATTTAATTGATTCAGGTTTAGCTAATATGTGGTACCAAATGCCAGGCCCTGTCTTGGACACTGAAGACACAAAGCTGTAATAAAACCTATTACCTGTGCTTAAGTAGCTCAAAGTCTAATCTTACCCTATTAGTATGCTCTTTGATTCATCCATTTGTCGCCAGTATTTGCTAGGATTCAGGTAGTAACAAAGAGAGGCCAGATGGAGAAAAACTTGCGAACAACTCTATTAACTAAAAATATACTACAAATTGGGCCAAGACCATCATGATTTGAACAAGCCATATTAGTCATGCTTTAATAATAAAATTTCATTTACTGAGTGCCTACTATGTGCCACACAATTCATATACATTTATTTTCCCCAACAATTCTGCAAGGTATTATTATCTCTCACTCTCCACATAGAAAAATTGAGGTTTAGGAAGTTAAATAAATCATCTAAGTCATGGAGTGGAGTGGAGGAGGTAAGATTTGAATGTAAGGCCACTACTAGCACCTCAGATTCTCTTTTACCAATATACCATCCTACCTCATGCTACTGCCATGATCCATAGTAGTCCAAAAATACCTTACTCTATTCCAACTCTTTCATTTAACATTAAATTCCCATTTGTAGCTGTCCAGTGACAGTGAGTTCTTCAGAGCAATCGTTTCATCTATGATCAGGAGATTCTTGTAGAGAAAATTCAAATGTTCTCTCTCTGGGATCATTTAGTTGCAAGGAACTCAAGCTAGCTTAAACAAAAATTAATGGTGGCAGAGGGAGGCGTTTTAAGAACACAAACATCTCACTGGTAGGTTAGCAACCAAGGCACAGAAAAAGGACAGCTAGGTATCATGGAGACAGGAATTTCAAGGCCATTTTATGAGGCTCTTCTCTCTCTAAGGTTGTATAGCCTACCATTTCCACTCCACTTCATTCTTACCAGCTTCCAGTGCTTGCACATGACCCAATATTAGTGCTGTAGCCCCATCCTACTTGGCCTTTAAATTCAAGGGTCCATTATCATCTGACTCTGTCTTTTTTATTTTTAGTAGAAAATTCTCAGAAATTAATGGATTGGCCCAGCTATGGAGTAGATCTTGGATCAGTGTTCTATCCTTGGTCTGACCACCTATGACTGCGGTAGAGTCACCTTGAAAACATGGTTGTCTGTTCTTGAGCTGGATCTGTGGATGTAAAACAATTTTAGAGGAGGTGTGAGCTGGGCTTAATACACTGTGGTAACAACCTTATGTAGAAAACATAAAGATGGAATGAATATCTTCTTCTTGTGTAACACTTAAACAGAGTCCATAGCACTTACCTGGCCCATGGTATGATCTTTTATTTTTTATATTTACCGTTTTCTAACTTTACTAAGTAACATGGAGGCAGAGATTGGCTCCTATCCATCTCTGACTCCTCAGAGCATCTATCCAAGGGCTCTCAATACCACAGCCTTGGGCATAAAACTTGATGCTGGGGTCAACTGTGTCCATAGTGTGATGGGGTACACTTACATACTGTTGGCTGATCTCTTAAATATGGGGTACTAAGAGGCATGCTGACAGTTTTTTCTTTTTATTGTGATAAAATATACATAATATAAAATTTATCATTTTAACCATTGAGTACCCAGTTTAGTAGCATTAAATACATTCATGTTGTACAACCACCACTATCCATCTCCAGAACTTTATCATCATGTCGAACTGAAGCTCTGTACCCACTAAATAATAACTATTTCTCTCTCCTTCTTGCCTTTAGTAATCATTGTTCTGTCTCTATGAATTTGACTATTCTAAGATACCTCATATAAGTGGAATCATACAATATTTGTACTTTTGTGTTTGGCTTATTTCACTAAGCATGTTTTCAGGGTTCATCTTTGTTTTAGCAAGTATCAGAATACTTTTCCTTTTTAAGGCTGAATAATATCCCAATGTATGTATATACAACATTTTATTGATTCCTTCATCTGTTGATAGACATTTGGGTTGTTTCTACTTCTTGGCTATTGTGAATAATGCTGCTATGGACATGGGTGTACAAATATGCTCGAGTCTCTGCTTTTAGTATATATATGCTTTGGGATATACAGCTAGAGGTGGAATTTCTGGATCAGATATTTCTGTTTAATTTTTTGAAGAAGCATTATACTGACTTTCTCAGTGGCTGCACCATTTTATATTCCCACCAACAATGCACAAGGGTTCCAATTTCTCCACATCCCTGCCAACACTTTTTTTTTAAAACTATCTTAATTGGTGTGGAATGGTAGCTTATTGCAGTTTTGGTTTGCATTTCCATTTGTGACAATTGAACATCCTTTCATGTGCTTATTAGCTATTTGTATATCTTCTTTGGAGAAATGTCTATTAAGTCTTTTGCTCGTTTTTGAATTAGGTTGTTTTCTGTTATTGACTTGCAGTTATTTATATATTGTGGATATTAATCCTTTATTAGATATATAATTTGCAAATATTTTCTCCCATTTGGTGGGTTGCATTTTTTTCTCTTAATAGTGTCCTTTGCTGCACGTTTTTAATTTTGATGTAGTCCAATTTTTTTTGACATAGTTCTATTTTTTCTTTTGTTGCCTTGGCTTTCGGTGTCATATCCAAGCAATCATTGCCAAATTCAATGTCATAAAGCTTCCTTCTAAGAATTTTAAAGTTTTAGTCTTACATTTAGGCCTTTGATCCATTTTAATTTTTGTTTGTGGTGTAAGGTAATGGTCTAACTTCATTCCTTTACATGTGGATATAGTTTTTCCAGTACCATTTGTTGAAAATACCATCCTTTCCTCCATTGAATGGTCTTGGCACCCTTGTCGAAAATCATTTGACCATACATGTAAGGGTCTGTTTCTGAGATCTCTATTCTATTCCATTAGTCTGTATATCTGTCTTTATGCCACGTTTTGCTTACTGTAGCTTTGTAGTAAAATTTAAAACCAGGAAGCTAGTCCTCCAACTTTGTTGTTCTTTTGCAACTGTTTTGAGTACTTGGGGAACCTTAAAATTCCATGTACAGTTTAGGATGAGTTTTTCTATTTCTACAAAATACTTTTTTGGGGTTTTGGTAGGGATTGCATTGAATCTGTAGATTATTTTGGATAGTATTTACCTCTTAACAAAAGTCTTCCATTCCATGAACATGAGATGTCATTTCATTTATTTATGTTCTTCCAGCAAATGTTTCGTATTTTTCAGTGAACAAGTATTTTGCCTCCTTGATTAAGTATTAATCAAGGAATAAATTCATCACTACCTTGTTCAAATTTATAGAGTATTTTTTTCTTTGACAAGGTATGCCTAAAAGGTGGAAACATTATGAGAAGAAACACTAATGTCAAGGAGATCAACATACGTAACCTAAGAATTTTTGCCCAAATACTGCTATCAAAGATCCTGTCCCAGGTATGCAAAATATCCAATTAAGTTTATAAATCAACTCCTGAATATATACAAAAATTACCAATCCTACTTTAAAAAACAAAACAAACAAAACCTTCAAACTTACCTCCTGAATAATCCTTAAGATAGGTTTGACTTTCAGGCTAATATTGAATGATACTTGATGAAGATATCTGTCTAGAGGCCACAAAAACATAATTTTCATTTCAATAGACATTTGTTGAGTGATATAGGGTGATGTTTAGAGTTTAGACTGTGGAATTTGATAGCTCTAGATTAGAATCCTGGTTCTCCTACCAATCATTTGTGTGACTTTGGGCAACTTTCCTAAACCATTTTTTGTTTTTCCTCTAAAAGTGGGATTATAACATCTGCCCCACTGTACTGTTTGGGAGTTAAATGACTCTTTTCAATAGTAAGTATTCAATAAGTGTTAGCTATTATGATCATAAGTAGACTATGTTGGGCACTATGCTAGATGATAGGGATAAAAGATGTATGACATGCCACCTGCCATCAAGGTGTTCATGACCTAGATGGGAAAAGTATTTTAAAAAATAAAAAACCTTAATATTGTATTATAAAAATATGTGCAAAGGAATGGAAGCTTGAAACAATGGTATTTTTTTTAGCTTTGGTTGTGACAGCTCTTTATTCACTGGTATTGCATCTGAAATAGTTTTTGAAACAATTTTGTCAAAAGTAGTGAAATGATGACTGCCCTCTTTACCAAATATCTTGTGTATTTTGTGGGGCTCAGCAAAACAACTGAAAGTAACTCCCTGGCCTCACCAAGTCTCTGGGCTGTGAGAGAAATAAGGACACATTGGGATCTGGGCTCAGAAGGATATTGTCCATTGGCTAGTGCATGTTAACCCAGATCTTTTGGGTCTTTGTTGCATTGATCATGTACCACAAGTAGTGTGCATTGGCAGCGGCCTGCCTCAAAACCTTGGCTGGGTATGACACGCTCAGATGTGAAATTTGGATAGTTGGGCTCTATCTAAATAGAGTGTACTGGAAGGACTGGGGGAAGTAAATCATAAGCAAGACCAATGAGGAGGCTAAGGTAATCCATGCAAACTCTATGTCGCAGAGCAATGCAGGTTGAACTGGAGTGCGGCAATGTAGAATAGAGCTTTGCTATGCCTAGAACCATGAGCTCCTTTTTGCCATGGCTTGGGAGATAAAACACTTTAATGACCTTTCATCTTAATCATTTAGGGAGTTCTAAGGAACGCTGTTTGACTCAGGCACCATTTTACAGAGGAGAAAACTCAGGCTCAGAGAGCAAGGCCATCATTGCACTATTACAGGGGCACTATTCACATTGCATCCTATGAAAATGTTACCCTTGGAACTCCAAAAATATGAACGGTGGCCCCTGGAGTTGTGCACCATGAGCAGCCCTGTTGGAAAGGTGACTGTATGGTAGGTTATGGAATTGACCTCTATCTAAAAACCTGTGCATTTCCTACTATATACCATGCTATTTCTTATTATGACATTTTATTTATGGATATATAGCATACTCAGGGATAAACAATTAAAACAAAGAAACATCTCATTATGGGTTTTCATAAGAACCTAGTAGGCTTCTTAAAATTAATTTAATGGAATCCCCATAAACACTAGTTATTTAACAAATCAAGGTGCTTGATGTATTCTTAAAGTATTATATAATAGGTAGAAATAAGGATAAAACAAATGTAAAGTTCCAACTATTTACTTTGGGCTCCCCCAAAACAGATAAATGAGAATATTTATAAAAACTGAAAGCACTAACCACAAAAATTAAGATGATGAATGAATTTTTTTACAGACATTTTTTGAATCATTCCAAAAACTTAAAGTGAATTTCCCCAGAAAATGCTTCTATAATTATCTTGGCAATAGATAACCTTAGTAAAAAGTACTCATTTAGTGACTACTTCACATATTTTTTTAAAAATAAACTATAATTCATATTTATGCCAAGAACAGTACAGTTTACAAAAGTTTTATCCATACTCTTACCTATGCCTACTCACTCTGAAGGCAGGAACACTTCTATGGGTTGAGTCAGGATCTCAATATGCTTTGTCCAGGTAAAGTAGAAGGTATGAAAATTCTTCTTAAAAAAGAATATTGGTTGTCTACAGCCATGCTACTCTGAACAAGCCCAATCCCATCTGATCTTGGAAGCTAACCAGGGTAGGGCCTGGTTAATACTTGGATGGGAGACCACCTAGGAAGACCAGGTGCTGTAGGCATAAAAAATAAAAAAAATAAGGGATTGTAAGCTGACAAGTTCCTTGCAATCTATGAGGTCAACCAAGGGTTGCCTTGATGAAAAAATTTAAAAAAAATTTTTTTTAATTAAAAAAAGAATAAAAAAGAATGTTGACTTATTGCACACAGGAGAGGCCAGCCATTAAGAGTTGTTGTCAACGGGATAAAAAGAAATATTGACCAGAGCTCCTCTGGGTGGGTAGTTAAAATGTGATCTAAAGGGAAAAAGAGGAAGAAGTATATAACCACACAAAAAGCTTTATGGGTACTGATAAAAACAGGCATCTCTGAAAAGATAAAATCACTTCCTTGAGAATTTTCAGAAATGGGGTTCACAGAACTACAGGAACAGAAGAAATGTTAAGATTTAGAAACATCTCATTTGACAAATGATAGATTTCAGAGTAGTTAGGTGACCTGCTTAGAATCACATAGTTACTGCCAGAGTATGGACTAGTACCCAAGCCTCCTGTCTTCAAGATATGTGCTATTTTTCATTCACTATACTACCTATCTCTTTTATGTCCCCGCCCTCCCTCTGCCTCACAATGTGTCCCTTGGGGACAGTCAGAGGAAAAGAATTCTGGACTATGTAGACCATTTAGAGCTCCTGATCTAACAATGGATGATGAGACATTATTTCAGATAATGACTGGGCTGAAATTCATTTGGGGTGAGGAGTTGAGGGCAAATATAAAAGAAGGAAATTCTGTAGACAAAGACAAGCACAAGAGGAAATATTATCCTTTTGTTATTTTATCACTTATTTTATTTTGTAGTTAAGTCCATATATTATATAAAACATAACAGGAAAATGAATAAACTTATAAAATAAATCGAGGTGTTTAGATGAAAAAAACACAAGAGCTTTGTCTTTGTGTCTGTAGATCTCTCAATTTGTTATTGGTCTTGCACTTTAGATATCAAAGATATCTAGCTTGAAACAAAAGTTGATTTGCTGCAAGGTTAAGCCATAGTTAGTTTGATGATGGCCCAGGACATGATAGATTTTCTAAATCTTATTCTTAAATATCGGCTATAACAAATGCTGACATAGCAGAATGCAAGCTTTTATCAGACAGGAGAGAGAAACTTGAATGAATCAATGCAACTTACCTCCAAGTCCTCTGAAAGGAGGTGAAAAATAAATAGTGTTTTACCAGTGTTCTGCCCAAAGCATTACTCTAAGCATGCAGGAGGATGCTGTGAGCAGCTATAATAGTAAGATCCAATCTAGAGGTAGGTTCAAGGCCAAGAGCAGGAGTGTGGTTAAAGAAATCCTCCTGGGGCCAGTAACGTTTCATAGAATGCCCATTTGTGCTGGGGGATGAGTCAATGGCCTATTTTTTTCTGATTCAAAAAGGACACTCTCAACTTCAACCTTGCTGAAAAAGAGGCATTTTGCACCTGCTATTAAGAACAGCTAGGATACAGGATAAGGCTGGCATAAAATTATTTAGCAAGCACATGCTAGCTTTTCCAGTTTGAAATCTACTGAACTATAAAACCAAGGAGGAAATAAAAAGTTGAAGACGGAGCTGTTATTCCTCAAGATGAGGGAATAAAGTCTTACAAAAAGAGGGATTAGGCACTCACGTAACTCAGTATGGAGAACATCCTTCTGAGGCTAGGTGGAAGATGAGGAAGAGCATTACCAAAGGCTGACCGGGCCATTTGGAGACCAAAAGGAGAGGAAAAAGGGCATTTAGGAAGAAAACTAGTAGAAGAAATTCTTCTGGGTCTGACTAGGTAAGTGAGTCTAAGGCAACTGCACCAAAGATATGCTACCCATTTACACCAGCATGAAGCTGGGAAAAATATCTCAAAACCTTTTAAACCCAGAGAAATGTATAAAAAATGTTAACCGAGCAAATTAAAACCAAACCTCCAAGGATAAAAATCTCCTCAGATTTGAAATCCAAGAGACTCACTTTTCATTAATTCTGTACATTCATAGAAAAAAATAAAAGTAACAAATGTAAAGATTTGTTTTATTTCTACTGGGGGAAGGAGGATAAATAGAACTGTTTTCCAATTTGCTCTCCACTGTATACACACATACCCACACGCATACATAAACGTACACACACCAAAAATACCCAAACAAAAAAATGAAACAAAAAGCCAAGAATCAAAAATCAAAATACCCTCAAACTGCAACATTACTTCGTATTTTGACCAAAAGAAGAGATCCTGGGAGGAAGTGCAAAATGCAAAATCAAATGACCGAAAAATGCTGAACAAACAGCATTATTAATATACAAAATATTTATATTACTGAACTAGTAACAGTTGATGTTCTCCGTGTCTGTGAAACTTTGGAACCACATAGCTGATTTGTTAAAATCTAGTCCATGCCAGCTTCCAAAAACCAGAAAAGATTTTAGTTAGCTTCATTCTTTGATGCCTCATCAAAATTTTCCACGAGATCTGAAAAAAAAGTAAATGAATTAAAGATACCAAAAAAAGAGGTAAATAAGATTCCTAACTTCTAACCTCAATAAAACAAAACCACTGCTACTAGAATTAGCCTGAAAATATACAGGACAGAGGAAGAAATGAATTGGTGGCATTTTACTATCAATGCTTCATTTATCTGCTTAAAACAGTAATCCTAAAGGAAATGTTAGTCTTTTTTTGTCTATGCAAACTACTAAGGTAAACAGCATTTTCACATGTTAATTGAAATTCCCACGGAAATGTTTTAATAATAACTATACAAATTTATAATCACAGTGATTCCTTATTAATAAATGCAGGCAGCAGAGCTTTGTGTGACAATTTCTGATCCTAAGTTCTAAGTGGGAGGGCTTTTAAAAGTTCTTTGTTGTTAGCTCATATCCTCATCATTGTGAATCAATTTAAACTCGTGAGCTACCATCAACCAAAAAAAACTGTAAGTCATTATGCAATGAATTAAATGAGATAAGCAAAATGCTAAAAATCTTAAAATTAAAGAAATGTCACTAACCTGGAACATCATCATCTTCCTCATCAATATCTTCTGGTTTTGGTGCTTTGCTATCCAACACTATGAAAAGTTTGTTTCAAGGTTAGTCATTGGGAACAAAGATGTCTATAGGCACACTTATATTGTTATATCCTTTTCTCCTGTGTAAATATAATATAGTTTTTCAGAAAAAAGCTAAATATTGTCTAATCTAACGCCATATTTTTTACTTAATACTAAAACCAATAAAACTTTAACTTATTAGATATATGCTAAATACGGCTGGCAATTTCAATGGGCAGTGATGGTAAAATTTATATGCAAAAGAGTACTTCAGATTAGTTTGAATAAAAAGACATTATAGTTAATTTATTCTCCAAATAATAAAATCAATATTCAAGATTTTTTTCCATCTCTTTTGGTGTAAGAAAGTATACATCTATGTAGCACGAGCACTGAAATAATAGGCTCTGATTTTTAGGGGTGACAAGGCACATTTGTGACCAGAACTATCTTGGAAATTCAGAATATATGGTTGCTGCATCTAGAGTACAATCAACAATATTAAAAATGTAGTTCTGTGGTAACACTATGTTCTTGTTATTAGTCAGAAGTGAGTATCAAATTGACTGTTTATAAAATGTGGCCTGCAGATCCTGGCACTTTCCTTTAGGTAGTAACTCTCAACATTCTATCTTACTACTAAAATGTATCCAAGTATTCCCTATGCCACATTGCATAATTATTAAAGAAACAAATTCAAAAATTTCTGAAGCATACAAGTAACATTATAAAAGTAAAATATACATACATGCAAATCCTTCCAGTATAAAATGAGACACCTTTTAAATCAGTAGGTTCTTTAATTAAGGCAGGGAGGAAAAGAAGTACTAAATTAAAATACCAACCTTGCCGAGGGAACTGTTCAGCTAACTTCCTAAGACTTGTTAAGCTGTCAGCACCAAGTTGACTTAATATTCCAGGAAGCATTTCTGTGATTGGTTTGGCTTCTGCATGACCGGTAATTGCAAAGGTGTTAGCAGAAAGGGAAGCTTGGACTTTGGGATTGTTGAAATGAATAACTGTCCCATCATCTTTAATCATGTTTACCTGTAGATCATGAAAGAAAAATGTACTTCACATATTAGGTACAACTAAAAGTATCTTTTTAAAAACAATTTCACCAATTATGATTTTTTGCTTGGTAGTTATGTAATTCCAAGGTAGTAATTATCTAAGCTAATTATGTAAGTAATTATATAAGCTGTGCATATAGGTGGAAAAAGACCCTACCAACAAAGTAAATGGTATAGATGCACAAATTACTAGAATGGTCAAAGAATCTAAATTTCAAATTCAAAGACTTCTACTACGAGAAAAAATTTCATGCCCACATTTTTAAAAAATGTAATAATCAGCCAATAACTGGCTTCTTAATGAAATGCCCATTATCTTACTCAATTTATACTATCAATACAGACACCATTTGGTGGGTAGCATCTTACTTAGGGGGTGGGTTGTTAATGGAATAAGAGTGTATGGTAAAAATAACCACTGAAAATCCATAAAGAACACTCAGAAATTTAACCAATCAGTTGTTTCATTCCTTTGAACATTTAGTAAACTTAAAGATTTCAACTTGTTCTCATCATGTCATTTTGTAGATTTTGTCAGTTCCTGTAATACTGAAGTATTGCTTCTCAATAACTTTCAATAATCCTTGTAAAATAAATGTCAAAGAAGCTCTCCCATTCAACTTGCCTGTCCACCTGAACATACTTTATTAATTACTGGGAAACCTTTAAAACCATCTTCACATTCTTTCTAAAGCTTTCATCAATATGAACCGACTGTTTCAAGGTTGCCTGGGACTTACTGAAAAGGTTGAACATGAGCTATTTAAAATGTTATTTTTCTTTCTCGCTTTCTGTGTTTTAGTAGAGTTGAATTTGCATAAGTTAAATGTGTAAATAATACGATTCCACTATGTAGTTGACTCCACTGGATAAGTTACCTGGGTGGTAACATGCTTATTACATAAAAAGGTTAGGAGAGTTAATTCTTGGCTACTTTAGAAGCATTTCATGATCCATCCAAAAATTGCCCTTGTCACAATCAAGCAGAGATGCTGAGTGTTCTCCATGGTCAGTGGAAGTGGGCTTTTCTTCCTCAGAGGTGATCACCACCACTGATAGCACCAGAAAGGAAGGGGAAGAAAGGGGGTTCTAAATTTCAGGCAAGACCTGGAACACAGAGAAAATAAAGGCAAATCCCCTGGAAAACTTAACTAAACCCCACAAATAATTTCCCCAATTTTTTTCCTGACAAAAATCACTTTCAATTCTCTACCCTCCCCTCTCTGAGCCTTGTACTTGAGGTTCTATTATGTATATTACACACAGTAAGCATTCAATCAGCTGTCCCAAACAAATATTGTGAGTTAAAAATACTTTATATTAACTTTAGAAAAAGATAAATTATAAAGTTCTGAAGATAATTATAGTTAAATTAGAAAAGTTTAATATTAAAGTGGCTAAAAATCTTGGAGAGGAACAGCTTGAGAAGGAGGCAGTGTAGTAGATATGAAATTAGATGTTGCTCTGGATCTATCCTAGAATCACATAATTTTAGTCTGGGAAAAGAATAAAGACACAGTAGGACTATATTTTCCAAATCAAGACCAAACCATATAATTTAATAAAGGATTTGTACAATACTTCCAGGTATGAAAAGAGTCTCAAATATTGGAATTTGAGATTTTTAAATTTCACAGACGTTCAAATCACAGATTTGAGATCAATATTATACCAAAAAAGTCAGGCCGCATATTTGTCTTTTGTTGGTTTTTTTTTCTTGCCCATGTTATTTGTTGAACTTAGAGGTCTTCCAGTTCAAATCTGTTGTTAAAGAAATGAATACTAAAGACAAGAGCTCTTGGTTAAGCAACATACTCAAGGACAAATAGCTGGTTATGTGTAAACCCAGAACACAAACCTGGGTTTCACAACTTTGTTTGGTTTCCTTCTTACAATGTCATTCGTATTCTTAAAACATTTATTTGCCTATAAAAATTCAATTCTGTGGCCCCATGAAAGCTTGCTAGAGAATTATTTATCTCAGAATATAGGCTAAAAGGAGAATGCAAAAGAAAAACAGCACAGATATATGGATATATATATATCTTCCTGGCTACAAAATAAATAAGAGGCTAACACGGAGCCAAAAGGAACAAATTCATGAATTTTCCTTCTGTTCAAGCTTCTTTTTCAAGGCCTAAATGTTAAGTTACATTTTATGTCCTGATGTTGGTCTTTGTAGTATGAAATATGCTATTTGAGTTTAGTGTGAAAAGCAAGATGAATTCCATCTCAGACTGTGAAATAGAAATAAATGTATTAAATTGTTTTAAATGGGGTTGTATAAAAGATGTAGCTTCATGAATAAAAAGGTCCAGAAAGGGGTAGAGAGTTTAATTTTAGAATAGACAATGAAATAGTAGAAGTTTAAAGGCCAGAATATTTCATTTCAATCTAACATTCCTTCCTCTCTACTGAGCAAATGACATGGTTATATAAAGCTCCTAGACACAAGCTATTAGAAACTATCAAATGATGAATTGTTGGGCTACTCATTTAAGACTCTTCTACTCTTTTAGAGGCAAAAGGGATAAGGAATTTGTTAAATTCACAAAGCAAATTTGTGTACATTTTATAGAGAGAATTCAGTTATTCTAGTGATTTTGCTTATGTTTGGTCTAAATAAGTCATATATTCTTAGATGGTATAAGGACAAGGAGCAGACAAGTAAACAAAGACTATTTAAACCAGCTATTATACTGGCATTCAGGTCCCCTTTTCAATCAGTCAAACAGCCCCTTTATGTCAAAACGTTTTTCCACTTAACAGGTAATTGAAAGTAAGGATGCTACTTGAGCAATTGGAGGAGGCATTTTTGAAAACCCAGTACAAAACAGCAGATGCCCTTGCTCTTATTTTTTGTTCTAACAATACTGACATGTCTTGTAGTTACCAGAAAGTATTTTGTCCTCTCATGCCTAGTGCATTTAGACATGCAGTTTTCACTGTTTAGAAGAACCTTTTCCTGCTTCTCCACCTTGCAAATTCCCATTTATCCAAGTCCTGGGTCAGATGCTTCTTTCTCTGTGAAAACTTAAGGCTTATAAACCTTCTGCGCTTCATGCGATTTACAATTAAATATAATTGTTGTAGTATAATTGTATTTACAAGAAGGTAAACTTCTTGAGGTCAGAGACCACACGTTACTAGACATAGTATCCCCCAGGTGTCCAGCACGTAAGTCACTCAAATTTGCTGAATGAAAGGACACCTCCTATACAATTTATTCTAAAGTCATGGATACTATCAGACCTCAACTCCAAAATGCTAGATGAGGGGTCACCTCACAGTTTAGAAACATCACCAGTAATGCTCCCATTGAAGATGCCCAGAACTTTCTGGGGTATATCTTTGGCCTGACTTTTCCTATAGTTCTGAGCTTTCAGAATTAGCCCAACTGTCCTACAGAATTTAGGGCCAATTTAAGTCATTTGAGGCAACTGCTGGGTGGCACCATCATGTTGCTATCAAAACTTTAAAAAACCCTGCTTTTGCTAGCCTGTGAGTCAGGCACACACATTAATCACAGCAGCCTTCTATCTGGCAAATCTGAAGCTTTAGTTCTACACAGCAGTAAGTTTTTATGGCTATAGGAGGCTTGCAGTTATACTTGACTCCATAGCTCTTGCTGACAACTACCGTCTCAGTTCAGAGAGGTTTAAATTTTTGTGATTTTTTTTTTGTATCCCCACTAGGCCAGGTAGCTGCAGTTCTGAGAGTTGACAGTTGTCTTAAAATCAATTTACTGCCACTGCTTCCTATATGTAGTGGCACCTTAAATGTTTATCAGAAAATTCATTTTTTCTTGCCTTCCTCCTATATCTTAATGGAGTGAAATAATAGACATTTTAAGAATAAGGCACATAACTATCTGCGGTTTTGTGAGGCTAAGGGATATCATATTTTGGAGTATGGGCTTTGCACATATTCCCATAAGTCAGTATCTTTCTCAATCAATCCTTCTAAGCTCAGCACCTGCTTATTTCTAAAGGCTAGTATAAAGTATAACCTATTATCATTGATATAAGCTAACACTAAGAACTGTCATTACACTATATGATATGCTGGGATCATTTTCTCTTATACTCTGGTGGCAAGAGCCTGATGAGATGAATTCTCTACAGCTATGCTGTAGATAGTGTAAAATGGCATACCTTTCTGAAAAGCAATTTGGCAATATGGACGAAGAGTTCTAAAAATGTTCACGCTCTTTCAGCTGCATTTCTAAGAATCTATCTGAAGGAAGTCAGAGATGAAGGTAACTATTTATATACATAAAAGTCCAACATGTGATTCTTTTATTATCAAAGCATTACAATGTATAATAAAGACATGTTAAATTATGGTTATATGATATATTGGAATATACGTAGCCATCTAGACGGATGATTAAGAATATTTTAACAATATGAAACAATTTTTATAACATGCTATTTGGGGGGAAAAAAGGTTCCAAATTGTATATCTAGCTAGTCTCAGATATGTTTATGTACATATATAAAAATATATGCATACAAAAATGGGAAAGAAATAAAAGACTAACAGTAGTTATTTCTGGGTAATGGTATTATGATTCAATGTTTGTATCTTCTTCATAATTTCTACATACCCTAATTTTCTACAATGACAATATACTTTTATATTGAGGGAGGTAAAAATTCTTTTAAAACAAAAGATGTTCATCAACAGATGAATGGATAAAATGTGGTATTATCCATACAATGGAATATTATTCAACTATAAAAGGAGTGAAATTGATACATGCTACAACATGGATTAACCTTGAAAACACTATGCTAAGTTAAGTAAGCTGACATGGAAGGACAAATATTATATGATTCAACTTATACAAAATATCACAATAGGCAAATCCACAGAGAAAGATAGTAGGTCAGACATTATTTGGGCTGAGGGAGAGGGAAACAGGGAGTTACTGCCTAAAGGGCATAGAGTTTCTGTTTGGGATGAAAAATTCCGTAAATAGATAATGGTGGTGGTGGTTTTACAATATTGTGGTGAGATATATATATATATATATCTCTCACCACAATAAAAATATAGTAAAAAAAAAAAAAAAAGGGCAGGAAATTACAAGATAAAGTGAGACTGGTTTGGAATAAGGTGGATGGGTCATAATGTTTCCCTTTTACTTTTCTATACTCAGCTGTCCACCCATCAGCACTTGAGGCTCTAGTTGGAGGAAGAAGGAACTGTGGTAAGAGTTAACCAGTAACTTTAGGTACCCTTTCTGTACAAGTGGTTCAGGAAAAATAACCAGGAAAAGGAAAATATAAAACTTAGGTGTACAATTACAAAATTTACATTCCTAGCCCTAAGCTTTCTTCTGAGCTCCAGCTCCCTACAGCTAACTTCTTGCAGAATAATTCCTCCTAATCAGTATCTCAAACTTAAAAGGCTCAAGACATCTCAACATAGGAGTCGGCATGCTATAAATAATAAATAAAAATGGTTCCTGTTGTCAAGACTCTTATAATCTACTGAAAACAGACTATTTGGTTAATAAGTAACCATTATACTCCACAATATGAGGTTGTAATAATAAATGTATTATAGCAGAGCAATTTAAGCTAAGGGCAGTGTAAGTACAGAGAAAGGATTAATTATGCTTGGAAAGACAGGGAAGGTTTCATAGAGGCAGAATTATATCCTAGTTAAGAGAGAAGCTGTCCTCTGAATATAATAGTAAAATTCTATGCAGCAACTAGGCCATATGAATCAGAGATTCAGATTTTGGGTGACATTTCACCAAATAACTTATAAAATCAATTGTTTCTGAGAAATGGAACAGTTCCTATTATTGATTCATGTTATCGGGGAAGAAAGGTGACAGCAGTCACTATATCCAACTAGATTACTAAATAAGCACATCCAAATATCTTCAAATGCACAGAACATAAAACATTTCCAGAAATTCAGTCCTGGGTTATACTCTTGGAATGCACCTAGGAATTCCTTCCTAAAACCTGGTCATTTACTTGATTTTGTATTGAAACAGTCTCTGAGACTCCCCTGCCCATTACTTTGACAGCTTTGGATTTATCTGTCTTTGATAATATGTAAAAGAAACCTACATATATTATAACTATTACACCAAATCAACAAACTATTGAATAAATAAAAGATCAGAGAATCTTGTCTCAATCCTAACAGTCCTTCAGTTTTTAAAGTTTCTGAAGAGGACATAAATTAAACGTTGGGAGGGGGAAAAATCACCAATACTGAAAGTAAGATTAGAACTTGGCAAAGTCCATTCAACAAGTTTTTGAAACCCACCACTGATCTCCCTGCTCCACACGCACCAAACTGAGTAATTTCTACTTTTTTGATGTTTTGAAGGTCTAAGTACAGAAAACGTAGTAATATTATTTGGCAATGGTGTTTTCTCTTTTCAAAAGTTTTTACCTGCTTTTCTTAAACTGCCAAAAAATAAAAAGATAGTATATTCTTCAGAGTTCAGTACTTTGAAACAAGTTTAAAATATCCCAAATTAAAAAAAAATTATAATTAATGTTATTTCATCTAAGATATTTTTTCACATCTTGTTTATGAAAATTGTATGTTTTCATGTATACATTTAATGCAAATTTCTTTTTCCCCCTCCTAATAGCTGTTTTTAAACCAAGTATGTGTCATCACTTTCTTTAAAAAAATTGAAGAAAAATTTTACTTTAGAGTAATATTAAATATGCTTGAAGCAAGCCAGATTATATATAGCATACTAGATATTCCTAAACAAAATTATTTTAGATCTGCAAAGCATTACATAAAGTAGAAATATCTTAGTTCTCAAAAACCATTTTAGAAAGAGAGAAAAATAAAAATTCTCCCTATCTAATTTTACAGCTGTGACTTTGCATTGTTAATGATCTTATGCATATTTCCTCTGGACAACTAGTTGGTGAGGGTTGGAAGACAGCATATACAGGGAGCCACTCAATGAGAGTGTGTACTTGCCTATAATGTACCATTTTCTGTGTAATGTTCAGGAGCTATGACTCCTCAAAAACTTAAACCTGTAATGGCAATACTAACAAAAAGAAATTCATAATTCAGTTTAATAAATGTCATAATAAAAGTAAATACAGGGCATTATGAGGCACATAGGAAAGGCACCTAACCCTTCTTTGCAAAAATGTGTATGTGTGCTACCAGGAATGCTTGAGAGGAAATAACATCTGCGTTAAGATCTGAAAAAGGAAAAAGATCTGAAAAAGCAATGTCCATGGAAACACTGATGGGGATTTCTTTAATCTATAATGTAAATAATGAATTCTGTATGGCAGGTGTTCAATAATACAAGACATAAAGCAGGCAAGTACTTCCTCTTTCATTGGTGAGGTGGTACCACAAATAGTATTGATAATTCAATCTAATTTACGGCAGTGAAAATTTAAACATTGGTAACTATCAGAAATAGGATCTTTAGGCAGAAGTGGATCTATATGGTAAAAGATCACAAATAGTTAATGTTATAATTGTTCTTGTGTCTTTTGAAATAACATCAACATTTGACTTCATATTTGAGAATAGTAGTATCATCAAAATATAATAAAATGATTTTTTAAAAATTTAACCAAATATTTTTGAGAGAGGACTAGTAAGAAATCCAATCCATGGAAAGCTATTGCTAGAGCTTCTTGGCTGAGGTAATAATTAGAAAGATTTTGTAGAGTAGAATAGTGGGAAAATGGGAAAAAAAAGTCCACCTTTTTTGAAGAAATCTTAGAGTTTATTTCTATATTATTTAAAATAGTCTTTTATTTTACATTAAAATTCAAGATCAGTTCCATAATTTTGTCATACGTGAAAAACTTTCAGTCTGAAAACTATGATGAATTCTTTAACTGTCTACTAAAATCATTTTTTGGTCAATCATCCGATTTTATACAGTAAGCAAATTCAACAGCTATAGTCCACCAAGACATCTAAGTGACAATATCGGATTCTTCTAAACTGCTGTTTTACGTTTGAAAAGTGTAAATAATTATTTGTGAATATGCTTTTTTGTCCGCATAATTTAACAGTTTACAAAGTGATCATACCTCTTCGATACCAGCTATGTTATTCACAGCCAGTTTTTTTAGAGAACTCTGAAGTTTTTTGTCATCAGCTGTCGCTGTTCTATGTACCACCTTCTTCTTTCTGCGAGCTGTACCCTGAAAAATAATTGAACAGAAGGGTTTAGCATGGCTTGCATCTGGCAACTGTAATCACATGTCTTCCTATCCACAGTACTCTAACTAAAACCCACATAAATTGCTGACTTAATAGTAATGATTAGTAAGACTGGTCAGAGTTGTATTTGTCAGCCTAATCCAGATTTTTGAAGGTCAGTTCTAGCCAGTTCTTATTTTATCCAATACCTAGCCTTTATCATTTCAATATATTTTCAAAAGTTTTCTAATAAAAAATAATTTATAACTTCACAGCAATTTAGTGTGCTTTATAACAACTTTCAAACATTATAAGGGATGGGTTTTTTTTAAACAGTACCTACCATCCCCTGACAATAAAATCTAAAGATATTCTAAAACTTTGGAGATTATGACATAATTAAGAATCAGATGCCTACTATGTGAGTGTTCTAGAGCCTAGAATCCAGTAATGAAAAAGATCAAGTTCTTTCTTCAAAGGGCTTACATTACAGTGAGAGAGAAAAGTCAATAAATATGTAAACAAATTAGATCATTTCAAATGGGGCAACAGTATTAAGAAAAAAAATAATAACAATGATAAAGAGTATTAGGTGAGAGCCAAGCACTACTTTATTAGAATGTTCAGGGAAGGTCCTTCTGAAGAGATGACATGAGCTGAGATCCATGGGAAGATCTAGGGGAAGAGTGATCCAAGCAGAATGAAACAAGAGTGAACCTACTGTGTCTCCAGAGAGAAAGTAGGCCAGTATGGCTAGAACAGGGTAAACAATGAGAGAGGAGGAGGAAAATGAAATCAGAAAGATAGGCAAGGGCCAGGTCATGTAGCCTAGAATGCCATAGGCAGGAGTTGGATTTTATTCCCATTGCAATAGGAAGCCATTGGAGGGTTTTAAGCATAGAGATGACTTGATCTGATTTCTGATTTTAAAAGATGACTGAGGTTGCTGTGAAAAATGAACTATAATGAGATCAATCAGGAAGCTACTATACCAGTCCTGATGACATGAGGGCTGTGGCAGTGGAGATGGGGAGACTTCATAATATCAGAAGAACAAACATGATTGGATGCAGGATATGTGGAAAAAGGGAATCCAGAATGATGCTTAGAATTGGCCTGAGTAAAGACGTTGAAAAAATATACTATTTGCTGAGATAGAAAAAGCCTATTTCTAAATGGATATTTTGAAACTCTAAATATATTTTTCCACTGAACAACTATTTAAAATAATGGATAAAATTCCTGGGCCAATTTACAAAAATGAAACCTAAAGCAGAACTGAAACACTAACAAAAGCAGCCTAAGTCTTAAAGGCTAAACCTTTTTTGAGACCTGGCAGGAGTAAAGAGAGAAAAAATGGAGATTTCTGTCTCTGGGCAGCTCCTGCAGTAGTACTCAGCCTTACTGGGGGTAGACAGAGGCTTCAGTTTCAGCAACTCTAGCGGGGGTGGGGGTGAGAGAGGGAAGAGCTCTGTCAGTAGCAGCAGAGGTTTAACGAAATTGTTTCTGAAGTATGGATTAGAAGTGACTATTTACATGGACGGTCATTTATTTGGGAATGTTCCTTACTTAGGGATAGCTCAATTGCTTGCTGGATACATCAATTCAAATGATCCTCAAACACTTCAAATTTCAACATGTCTATAAGCTTATCAGTCTACCAAACTATTCGTCCTATATTCCTAAGTTTTGTAGCTGGCAGTACCACCATATATTCAGTCTCTAAAGCCAGAAATATGGAGGTCATCTCAGACTCTTTTCTCTCCCCTTCATCTCCCATATTCCATCAGTCAATTCCAACTCAGAAATCTGTGTCCCACATATTATGGCAATAGCCTCTCAATTTTCTCCTCTATGCAAACTTCTATTTAATTTCATTTTCAACATTGCCAGCAGTTACTTTTCTAGAATGACTGTTACTTCCTCCTTAAAATCTTTCAATAGTTGCCCCTTGCCTATAGGATAAAAGCCTAAACTCCTAGTATGGCATATAAGGCTATAATACAACCCCAAATTACCTGGTTTCCTACCATTCTTTATTCATTATATACTCTAAACTATAGCTATACCAAAGTAAAGCAAACCATTCCATTTAAGCACCATGTTATCTCAGCATCCTTTGTGCCTTTTCATGTATGAGAATGAGTCCCTTTCCAACCTACCTTTACCCTCTCACCTGTCTACCTGGTGATAAATCCTTATTCTCCAAATCTCAGCTCAGTGATGACTTTTTTGTCTCCTCTACGCCAAGAACACCTTGTACTTCATTTTTTAAATTTACTATTCTGTAGTGTAAGTGCAAGCATGTCTCTCTTTCAAGCTGGGTCAAGAGCAGGAAACCTTGACTTGTTTATCTGCTATGTGCTTGGCACACAGTAGGTGCTCAACAAATTAGTTAAATGAATGAATGTGCCAACTACCTCGTTTAAAATATATATAATAGTGATGTGCTGTATCAAGCTCTTCAGGTATATTCTATGGTCCCTAGATTTTGCACTGGTACATTATAGTATATTTGATGCTACAGTGCGACTACTTTAGTTACATGAATGTGTTACTATGATTCTAATGTCATATAACAGTATCACTATGAAAGAAGAAGAAAGTACTAGTCATTACTTCTCTTTACCCTCTCCTGTCCCCATCACCAGGCGCTGTGGTTATCATCAAAGAAAATGACACAATGGGGCTGCTACATAGTGTCCTACCTACCCCTCTCCCCAAATCTGAGGTAAGCACTATTCTTGCTTTTCCTTTTGCAAAGGCTGTATTGGGCAGAGATAAGGGTAGAATATTCTCCTTGAACCTAGGGCCAGAGCTAAAGGGAATCAAAGATTTTGGCGCTCAGAACGAGCTCTTCCTCAGGCTTCAAAATAGAATAAGAATGCTCATGTTCATATAGAAAGGAATTTGGGAGGAAAACCTAGCAATGAACATGTACCATCAGCTTGAGCATCTCCAATTAAACCATTTATAAACCTAACTGTAGCAGTAAGTGCATCCAGTCAAGAAGAGGTAACCTTAACATCTGGAATGCCCTGCAGGTGAGTCTAACATAATAATAGCTATTATTTATTAAGTATCTACTCTGTGCCAGCCACCATGTCAGGTATTTTATAAATAGTACTCTAATCTTTAGAAGCATCTTATGTAGGATTACTTCTGTTTTGCAGATGTGAAAACAGAAGTTTTACAAGGGTGGATAACTTGTTCATGTCACATAACTACCAGAAGTTAAGAGGCTTCAAACAAAGGTGGCTATTTTCATTGCACCATTAGAGAGTGAAGTCTTCTAGTTTTCTATTTTAGACTCAGACAAGTTATTTTCAAATTGGAATGTGGTTTGATCTGGATTATTGAAAAGATTTTAGATTGTCAATGACCACAAATCCAAAATAATAATAACAATTCTATCTGATAATAATACATTCGCCTATCAATTTTTCTTACGCCACACTCACCTTGCCCCCTATCCGGACCTGAGCCTGAAGTTTGGCTAACTTTTCTTGATTCATGCTGTTGGTAAATCTAGGGGGGGAAAAACAGATTTGTTAAAGTCACTGTTTACCAAAATAAAATAACTGTTTATGCAACAGTACCTTCTGGCTCACTGAGCTTATAGTATTTATCACCACCATGATCATTTTAATACTGTCTATATTCTTAATAAATATTAATAACTTTTCTAGCTTCATAAACCAGACATTAAAAGAACCAAATTAAATAATACCACAAGGGAGTCAAATATACAAATAGAAAATAGAATGAGATTCAAAGTTACCTATTTGAAGATCCCTTCCTAAAAGCATAATTTGGTACTCTGGCATTCAGTAAAACCTAATCCATTATAAATTCTCTGTAGGCAGGCCAGTTTTTCCCTCAAAAACCTCTACAGCAGAGAGCTGTTACTAAATGTTATTAGCCCAACCTTTAAGTAGACTTTTTTCTCCCAAAACACATTCTGTATTTGTAAATCATAAATAGAAGACCAAAAAAAATAGACAAATTCAACAATAGGCCGTCTAGCTGTCAAGATATGAGTTAGTCATGTCCTCTATTCAAGGTCAGATGATATGTTAATAATAGGGAAACAGCCCAGATTTTCAGACGTTCAGCACTTCTGCACTTTCCACACAGTTCATTCAATACCTTGCACTGATATAGTATATCATACTTGTTAAGATATTCTTGCATACAGGGTAAAAACCTCACTGCACAATTTGACAAAAACATATCTCTGCTATATAATACTAAATTTTCTAGAGGGCAGTGGGGAGAAGGCAAGGAGAGTCTTAAATATAAGCTTTTTAAGGCTAATCTTAATTTTGAAAATTCTGAGAACATATAAAGTCATGAATTCTAGTCTGGTAATTTTTACTAAGGGAGAAAAGTCCTTACATTTATAATGGGTCATAAAATTCCATAGTCTATATACAAAAAGAAGCCAATGTCTTGTTTTACTTGTTCTGTGGATCAACAGATCATTACTGATATGTGAGAGATGGAATAAAGGAAAAGGTGGTTAGCAAACCTTTTTTTGGCCAATTCTCTAACCTCTTTATAATCATTCAGATGAAAAAAGATTAAATAGAATCAAAGATTATATAAGTACTAAACATTCTGTATTCTGACACCATACTTAGGCACTAACCTGTATATATCTCTGCTTTAAGGCCACATAAAGTCCAGTTCTCAAATAACATTGAGAATTTATGATTCCTTAATCTTCGCTCAGTACTCTATCACAATGCTCAAGCAGCTAAAAACACTCTTCTAGGAGGAAATGTGATTACAGTACAAAACCAGTAGTCTTAGGTGTGTACCAATGTCAACTTGCCATAGACTTAAATTTGCTTATGTAAATCCCAGTTTCTACACTTAATATTCACAGAAAAGGACCAATATTCACTTTTCTCAAAGGAATTGACCATAAAGGTGTAATGAACTAACAAAAAGCCTAAGGACTTTTTTTTTTGGTTTTTGGGTTTTTTTTACAAAATAGGGACTAAGTGAAAATACTAGAACTAGATACAGGGTAAACCTTTTGGGACTCTTCTGCATTTTGAGGTGACAATCCCTGAGAAAAGATGGAAGAGAAGAGGCGAAATCAAGATAGACTCCTGACTTCTTTAAAAACAAATGCAACAAAGTTAACTTTTTATATCAATGCGCAGATGAAAGAACAGATTCCATTACAGGTAATCAAGACAACAAGACAACAGAGAACTCGTTCCCAAAGAGTATCTCAGAGAAAAAGAATTTTAGCTAGGTTCGAAACTCAATGGGGTAGGGGAGGAAGAAGGGTGGTCCTTTGACTACTAATCCTGTTGGGGTGTGTAGAATTCAAGTAGGAAAGAGGATTAGATTCTATAAGAGAAGATATATCAAGCTCAGAATCTGGACTAAACCGTAAAGATCACCTGCTTTAATTCCCTATTCCTTAGCCAACCTGTACTTTACTGTCCTGTATGTGAGGCCATCTCAAATACCTGCAAGCAGCAGCAAGGTATAAGTTATAAACAAATAAAAGTTTATTTCTCTCCCAATTAATAGATTTACCAATGGGAGCCCAGAAGGAAGTCACTTCCTAGGATTAAAATGGAGAATTAACTTCCTAAGGCTATATGATTAATGAGTTCTTCCCTGGGGATCCTAGAATCTTTCAGCCCTTCCCTCAAGGACTCAAGAAAGGGTGTAAATAATGAAGTTTTAATCAATATTTACTGAGTGCCTAAGTTCCAAGGATTATGTTAGGCACTTTCTCACATACATCGTTTATACAGATGAAATAATTTCGACTTTTAGTCCTGACTTTTTTATTATGTGGGGTTTCTCTAAGGAGAAACACGGGCTTTGGAATCAGAAGGATCAAGGTTCAATCACTGAGGGTTTCGGAAAGGTATTTTACTTCTCTGAACTTCTGTTCCTTATTAGAAAAGGTTTAACACCACGTATTTCTCAGGGTTGTTTTAAGGGTTAAAGGTTAAGTTATCAAGCACAGGGTATATAGCTCGCAGTAGATACTTAAAAACTGGCAACTATTGTTACCACTTATGAGGGGACATCTATGGTATAGTGAAAGAACGTGGGAACGGAAGTGGAAACCGCCATTCACTAGTAACACTGTGCCTGTCGGTCAATTATCAATTTCCTGACAGCCTACTAAGCATCAAGCAGTGTGATGGGGCTATGAAGATGGGCAAGACAACGTCCCAGAGTGCGAGACCAACTTGTAAACAAATACTGCCATTTCGAGGTGAAGAGCACTGCAACATAATTTGGCCCCAAGCGCTAGGGCCTGGGGGTTGCGAACCTCTGTTTCCCTGTTTGTAGGGAAGGATCAAATGAGATGACAACAGACAAGCTGTATAAAGCTCAAAGCTCACAGCATTGCTGTTGTGAATATTGACGAGTAACAGGACAGAGGCGGGGACGGGATCTGGGTGGCAACAGCGCGGGCCCGCTCGCCCCCACAAGGGGCGGTGGTGCTGGGGACTTTCCCTCAGGTGCCGACCCCCAGCTGCGCCGCCGGTAACCGACAGGCTAGCCGCCTCCGCCCCCACTTGGCACGCCACGGCGGAAGTGGCAGCCCGAGCGGTTAGCGGGTGTCGGAAGAAGAGGGCGGGGGGAGACCGTGCGCAGCGGCATATGGCCTTGAAGTGGCGGGACCGCCGGGGGTCTCACCTGAAGCAGGGAGGGTCCTCCAACACCAGCACGCGGCAAGAGCAAGATGGCTGCCTTAGTCGAGACAGAGAAAGACGACGGCAGCGGCGGCGGCGGGAGCAGTACCCACGTGACACAGCCGGCCCTCACTAGAGCAGCCTATCCAGGGAGAGCATTCGCGAACTACAAAGCCCAGCGTGCTCTGTGCCTCCCACTAGAAAGCCGGCAGGTGCAGGTGGCCGCGCTGCATTCTGGAGCTTGCAGTCTTCCGAGTGTCCCATTGTGTCCGTGCCTATAATATTGTAGGGAGACTAATAAAGGAGGTGTGTATTTTGGGCCTGTACTTTGTCAGATGTCTTTCACCAGGCATTAAGTAAGCGCTGTTGGACTCTACCGGAGTGGACTCAATTAGTTTCCATGCAGGAGGAGAGACGGAAAATTTTGACCTGTTATGCATCAGAGAGGAAAAATTGAGGTGAAACACTGGACTCACAGCTTAAAAACAAAAATAGATTTAACCAGAAGAAGCTTTACGCTTTAAATGTCTGCAGTGACTTATGTCCTGGTTCCCTGAAGAAGCTAGGTCAATTTTGCAACAAGAGATACCATATTTGGTTTTCTTGGAGCTTGCATCAGTTGGTTGCATAATTGCATAATTACTGAGTGGAAGAATTGCCGTTGCAAAGAAAAATAAGGTCCAGCGTTTGTCCAGCAGAAAGAGGGATTCTTGCAAAGCACGGAGACCAGGCATCGCAGAACAGGTTCGCCCAGGTCTCTTCGAGACCCGAGCAGGAACCTAAGAATAAAATCTGTTTTGGTCTAGTCAGTTATAATTGCGGCAGAGTAAGTGGGATCCGAGGTCAACGGGCACCCGGCCTACAGTTTGGAGCTGCTGACTTCACGGATCAATAATTTGCATTGTGGATATTAAGTGCAGCGGTTCTTGGGGGGCGGGGCTAGCCTGCTGGCGGACGCAACCAGCAACGGTTCTCAGGTCTCCTCCCCAACCCCCACTAGCTTTGCCCACCTTTCTTGTCTCTCCGCCCTCCGACTGAACATCCAGAATTGGGGTGAGAGGAAGCAACTTGCGCTCAAGAACAACACCAGTACCCTTCTACGTGATCTGCACCTTTAAACTCACTCGGTCCCAAACCGGACCCCCGGAGGCACCACCCACATCCGTCTAACATCACTTCCTTAAAGGCTAGAAAAAAAAAATCTGGGAACGCGAGGTGTAGGCTTGAGCCGCACTTGGAGAACAGCGCGGACTATCTGCTAGGACTCCGGCCCTGCGTCTGCTGAGCCCAGTGGCCCCCGCGCACTTACCGCCATGGAGCCGCGGCCTCGTCTCGGGGCCACCTGTTTGTTGGGCTTCAGTTTCCTGCTCCTGGTCACCTCTTCTGATGGACATACTGGGCTTGGAAAGGGTCAGACCGCATTCTTATCTTAATCTTTACTCATCCTGGGTCCTAGCCCAGTATAACCCTATTGTTTTAACACGTTCCCCCTTCCGTTCTATCTCTTAGGTCACGCCAGATTTCTTTTTATCCTCTTCAACTGCCCCTGGACTCTGAAGATTTCTTGGGGTAGGGAGTAGCGGGTCTAGGGAA
>NW_011888951.1:4168414-4180645 GCF_000151845.1 Pteropus vampyrus
GGTTCCTCACGAGTTTCTATTCAAGTCAGAGAGACAGAGAGTAGATACATGAACAATTAATAAGACAATGTCAGCTAGGGATAAATGCTAGAAAGAAAATGAAAATGGGATGGAGCAGAAAGGCAGGAAAGGATAAGGAAGCTGTCATTACTTGAGCTAGGAAGGTCAGGAAATGCTTCTCTGAGGTGATATGTGGGTTTCCATCTCAGTGATAAAACTGCATGGTGAATTTTACTGGGCCAGAATTTTTAAATATTGACAGATTAAAAACAAATTACTGTATATTTAACATATAATTGTAAATACCAAATAAGACAGAAGAGTATAGTGTTAGGAGAGTGGGTTTAGATCTGAGTTTTAAGTTATTCTGCCACTAACCAGCTAAGAGGCCTAGGGCAAGTTGCTTAACTTCTCAAAGCTTAGTGCCTCATCTACAAAAATGGGCATAGTAACTACCTCAGACATCAACAAATAGTTTACTCTGTTATAGTTACTGTGTAGGTGTAGGCAGTCCCTTGGAGTCATGTATTCAGTATCTTTATTCTTTGTTAGACATTAAGCTCTATGTGGTTATTCTTATTACCATTGCTGCATAATAAACCACCCCAAAAGTTAGTGGCATAAACAAAATTATTTTATAATGCGCATGGTTCTGTGGGTCAGGAATTCAAAGAAGGCACAGTGGGAAAGTTGTATTACTGCTTCCATGATGTTTGGGGCTTCAGCTGAACTGGTTATTTCTCCATGTGGTCTGTCTTCATGGGCTAGTACGGGCTTCCTCACAAAAAGAGCTGGATTCCAAGAGTGAGCGCACTAAAAAGACATGGTGGAAATGCATAGCATTTTTATCATCTAGCATTACAAGTCACATAGCACCACTTCCTCCAAACTCTGTGTGGGCATGTTCAAGGAGAAAGGACATTAACTGCTGCCCTGCTGCTCCCAATGCAAGAATGTTGTGTCACTTTGTAAGAAGAGCCTGTGGAATGGGAGGTATTATTGCAACCATCTTTGAGAAGTATAGTCTGCCCCAGGAAGCCAGGACCATTGTTGTCTTATTCATGCTTATTTGTTGAAAGAAGAATGGTACACATGATCATTGTGATCCCAGCCATTTTTTAGCTTATAGTCTGAAGACTGTAAGACAAGTAAGCAGACAATTACATGACACTGTGATATGTACTGTGAACAGGGAAACCAGGTCACTAGGAGCACGTATAAGGGCAACTTGAGGCAGGTGACTGTGCTGTGATGATTAAATGAAAAAAAAAAAAAAGGTACTTAATATTGTGTTACGAATTTAGAAAGTATTAGTTAATGTTTATTATTATGTCCTCCCAAAGAATAATTGTTCCTGAAAGGAATTAATATTTTAAAATTTCATTTTTTATATCTTGTGGGTATGGATTCTTGGGAAATAGATTATAGACCACCCACTGCACCTCCCAAAAAAGTTCTACCTAGAGCAGTGGTCCTTGAAAAACTTGATGAGTAAGATTTCTTTCCAGATGTGTAAGTAGCTTTGGCTTTTTCCAGAAAATGGCCTTGTGGTTTGCAGAGAGGAGAGACTGAATGACTCTCCCATTTTCATTAAGGAGTACAGTTGTGTGGTGTGAGCACTGGATAGGAATCAGGAGGCCTGGATTTTAGTCCTGGTCAGACCATGCAGCCAGCTGTGATCTTCCCTGGAGCCCATTTATTAAGTGAGAGATTAAACTAGAAATTATTCCTAAGAGTTCTTCCAGCTCTAACACATTAGAGTTCTAAAATAATTTTGTTATTCTCCATGTGCTAAAAATTTGGAATATATTACCTATGGAAAGAAGTATAATGACTAACTTTTACTGTACATTTTGTATATTCCAGGCATTGTTCTGTGCATTTTTCACATATTGGCTGGTTTAATCCTCATAATAACCTGAGATAGAGAATAATATTATCATCTCCATTTCACAGATAATGTAAAATAGGGCACAGGAGTCACACAGCTAGTAAGTGGGCTAACTGGGCCACAAATCCCAAAGCCAGTGCTCTTAACCAATAAGTATACCACTCCTGCCTCTGAGTGCAGAAACTCCTTTGAAGACTTTAAAGGAGAAAAGAGAAAGCTGTCAGTGGAGGCGATTCATGTGTTCTCCTGCCTGAAACAGAAATGGATGATTGTCAAGTCTCCGGAATAAAAATTTGGCACTGGCACATGGAATGTTTACCTTCCACACCATGTCTGTCCTATTCACATTCACAACAACCCTACGGGATAGATATTTTTGTTAGCTATATTTTGCATTTGTGAAAACAGTAAGTGGCTAAACTAGGATTCCAACCCAGGTGTTAAATTAAAACTCTTCCTCAAAGTCTGACTGCAGACAGATTTTTTTAACTACTATGTTATTCTACCTCTCAGGTACAGTGTTCCCGTTTTAGAGGCTTGGCTGCTAGCTCTGACACTTGACCTTTTCTTTTGTAAGCTGGGAGGAAAGTGGATAATACTTTTCTGATGTCTTTAGTTTACACTCATGACTTACTCTTAGGGCAGCTAGGTAAGTGTTGGGTATGAGAAAAGCATGTTAATTAGAAATCAGGAGACCTAAATTCTGGTTGTGGCTTCCTTTGTAGCCTTGGGTAGGCTCTGCCCTTTTGTAGGCCTTTGTAATATGAGAGGATTGGACTAATTGATCTCTAGGTTTGTGCTGTCCAATATGTAGCACTAGCCACATGTCACTCTTAAATTTTAAATTAATTAAAAGTAAATACAATTAAAAATTTAGCTCCTCAGTTATAGTATATTTCAAGTACTCAATAGCCACCTATGGCTTGTGGTTACCATTTTGAGCAGTGCAGATATGGAACATGTCCATTATTGCAGAGAATTCTGTTGAACAGCACTGCCTGCAGAGGGGCTCTCAGTAATAACCTCTTGTGACTCTAAGTTTTGTCAGCTGGCTTCTGAGTAGCCCAGTTGATGGAGAAATTTTATTTTATCTGATATTACTCTAGCTTCCCTGACTTTCTTTTGGCTGATATTTGCCTGGTATATATTTTTCAATCATTTTATTTTTGACTTATAAATCCTTCTGTTTTAGGTGCTTTTGTAAATATGTAGTTTGTTGTTGTTGTTGTTAACCAAAATCCGACCATTTCTGTCTTAACTCTAACTGGCAAGTTTAGTCCACTTATGTTTGTGGTGATTATCGACAGAGCTGGTCTTATTTATTTCATCCGGTTTCCATTGCTACTGTTTTTCCTATGTTTTTTTCTCTTTTTGTGCCCTTCCTTTGAGGGTTGAGTATTTACTTGTCTTATTTTGTTTTATCTCCTTTATTGGTTTGGAAGTTGGCACCTAGTTCTTTTAGTGGTTACTCTCAAAGTTTTACTTGAATACCTAAAAATATCTAACATTAATATCTTAACCTCTCAATGGTAAGAGGGCCCTAGAACATTTTAACTTCAGTCACTTACTCTTTACTTATAGCAGTTGTTGTCCAGTATTTTAGTTGTCTTTTTTTTTTTTAACTCTTCAAATTGAGCATTAAGATTTTTATACAGATAGTATTTAGGTTTATCTACATGTTGACCAGTTAATTTGCTCACTGTTCCTTGTATCTAAGCTTCATTCTGGAATCCCTTCCTGAAATGTGCCCTTTATCCTTTTAGTTTCTCTGGTTCTTCTCTCTTAGGGGACCATTTCATATTTCCTCTTACTTCTTCAAACCTCCAGTACTTATAACACAATCTTTGTTTTTAGCTGATGACCATGCTTCTTATTTAACAGAAGACAAAGAATCAGAAGAGGCCTTTCAAAAATTGTCACTATATGCTTACCCGCCTTATAGCACCAGTATCCACATATTCTTCCTTTTCTGTCCTGGATAAACTACCTATGCTCCTAGAAAAGGCTAATCCCTTCACTTGAGTGCTAAATTCCATTTTATTTTGTCTACTCAAGATATTTTTTACTCCTTTCTTGTCCAGTATCATCAGATTTTCTATCATTATTATATCATTTCTGTCAGCTTTCAACATCCTCTACTTTCCTCCATATTAAATTAAAACTCTTCCTCAATTCTCAGCTCTCCCTAACAATGGCCCCTTGTATAGCAAAATTCTTTGAAAGAGTTGTATGTACTAGTTCTCTAATTCTTCTCATGGGCTATCTTGATCTTGCTCTAATCATGCTTTCATCCTTACTCCTCTGTTGAAACTGGTCTTGTTATGGTCAGCATTGTTCTCCATTTGCTAATTCCAGTGGTTATTTCTGATTTCACAGAAATATTGGAGTCAGTTGATCCTCCTTCCTTCTTGAAGCATCTTGGAACACTTGGATTCTAGGACTCCATGCACTGCTGGTTTTCTGCTGATCTCACTGGCAGTTCCTTCTCATGGCCTTGGCTGATTCTTTATCAACCCTTACCGCGGAATGTTACAGGGCTCTTGGACTCCCTCTCTATTGGTACTCACTCTCTCAGTGATCTTATTAAGTCTTAGCCTTTAAGTAATATCCATATGCTGATAACTGTCCTTTGAATTCCAGGCTTAGATATTCAGTTGCTTATTTAACATCTCTATTGGATGCCCAGTAAGCATCTCAAAATGAACATATTCAAATCCATACTCTTAATGTTTCTTTCCAAAACTCACTCTACCTGTTCTCTGTTAATGGCAACATCATTCTTCCAGTTGCCCAGGCCAGAAACCTTAGAGTTGTCCTTAACTTCTCTCACCTTATATCTGTAGCAAAATCCTTTTGATTTTGCCTTCAAAATATATCCAGAATTCAAAAGCTGGTCCAAACCACCTTCGTTGTTTGCCTGGATTATTGCAATTACCACTTTACTAGTCTCTTTTGCTTTTGCTTTTCTCTCCTGTATTAGTTTGCTAGGGCTGCAAAGTACCACAAACTGCGTGGCTTAAACAAGAGAAATTTATAGTCTCAAGTTCCAAAGGCTAGAAGTCCGAAATCAAGGTATTGAAAGATTTGGTTCCTTTTGAAGGCTGAGAGAAGGATCTATGCCAAACCTCTCTCCTTGTCGATGGCTGTGTTTTTCCTGTGCACATATCTATTCCCACATTTCCCCTTTTTATATAGAGACCAGTCATGTTGAGTTTGAGCCCATCCTGATGACGTTATTTTCACTCAATTACCTCTGTAAAGACCTTATTACTAAGTAAGATCACAGTCTGAGATATTGAGAGTCAGGACTCCAATACTTCTTTCTTGGAAGGAAACAGTTCAACCCATAACAACCCCTGTAGTCTGTTTTCTGTACAGAAGCCAGAGCAATCCTGTTAAAACAAATCACATATTATAATAAAAGCCAGAGTCGTTACAGTGGCCTACCAGGCCCTGAATCGTTTGCTCCTTCCCTTGCCTCTTTGTTTTTACCTCCTTCTACTTTGAAGGGCAGCATTGTGTAGTGCTTAAAAACAAGAATTCTGGACCCACCTCTGAAACTCACTAGCTATCTGAACTTGGGAAAGTTACTTAAACTTTATGCCTTAGTATTATAATCTGTAAAATGGGATGAATAAGAGTACCTGCCTCTGAGGATATTATGAGGATCAGTATTTTCAAAGTACATAGAGTAGTGCCTGGCATATTAATAGCAAATACTTGTAGGAATTCTCCAGTCCTAAGCTCTTTAATGTATTCATTTATTTAATCCTCATAGCAACCCTATGAGGTAGCTACTATTGTTATCCTCATTAACAGCTGAGGAAACTTGAGGTTAAGTAACTTGGCCAAAGTCACAGAGCTAGTAAGCTGCAGAACTAAGATTCATGCCCAGGCAGTCTAGGTCTAGAGTCCATGCTCATAACCACTACACAATATTGCTCAATAAATATTTATTTATTTATTGAAATAATGAGTGATGTATACCTGATAACAAGAAAATATCTCAATCTAATAATGTGTATTTTACCCTTATTCTTTTATTTTTAAATTAAATTAAATTTAATTTTTTTAAGTTTATTGGGGTAACATTGGTTAATACAATCGTATAATTTTCGGGTGTGCATTATACTTTGACATCTATATATTCTATTGTGTGATTACCACCCAGAGTTCAGTTTCCTTCAGCTACCATATATTTGATCCCCTTTACCCACTTCACCCTCCCTCAACTTCCCTATATTTGACCCCCTTTACCCTGTCTACTTCTTCCCTCCTTCTCCACCCTCTACCCTCTGGTAACCACAAGTCCATTGTCCATGTCCCTGAGTCTCTGTTTGACCTGTTCATTTGTTGCTTTTAGGTTTATATCCCACATATAAGTGATAATCATGTGATTTTCTACTTTTTCAGTCTGGCTTATTTTGCTTAGCATGATTATCTCGAGGTCCATCCATGTTGTCGCAAATGGCAGTATTTCATCTCTTCTTATGGCTGAGTAATATTCCATTGTATATATGTACCACAGCTTCTTTAGCCAATCATCTATCGTAGGACACTTAGGTTGCTTCCATGTCCTGGCCACTGTGAATAGTGCTGCTATAAACATCGGTGTGCAAATCTCTTTTTGAATATGGGTTTTCAAGTCTTTGGGGTAAATACCCAGTAGAGAGATTGCTGGATCATATTCTTAGTTGTTTGAGGAACCTCCATTCTGTTTTCCATAGTGGCTGTACCAATTTGCAGTCCCACCAGCAGTGAATGAGGGTTCCTTTTTCTCCACATCCTCTCCAACATTTGTTATTACTTGTTCTCTTGATTATAGCTATTCTAACAGGTGCGAGAAGGTATCTCATTGTGGTTTTGATTTGCATTTCTCTAATAATTAGCGATGTTGAGCATCTTTTCATATATTTGTTGACCATTTGTGTGTCCTCTAGGGAGAAGTTTCTGTTCAGGTCCTCTGCCCATTTTTTGATTGGATTGTTTGTTTTTTTGTTGTTATTGAGTCATATGAGTTCTTTTCATATTTTGGATATTAGGCCCTTATCAGAGGTGTTGCTTGCAAATATATTTTCCCATTCAGATGGTTGTCTCTTTACCTTGTTGATGATTTCTTTTGCTGAGCAGAAGCTATTTTGTCCTTATTCTTAAAAGATAGTTTTGCTAGGCACATAAGTCTCAGTTTAGAGATTTTTTTTTCAGCATTTTGAAGATGATATTCCTCTGTCTTCTGATTTCTAGTTCGTTCCTATAAAAATATTGACCTTTTGTAGGAAATATATCATTTCTCTTTGAAATAACTTTTAAGATCTTAATATTTTTGTTGTTGTACAGTTTCACTACAATTTAAGTGTGTGTGTATTTTGTTTTTGTAATTGCCCCAGGTATTACATATCGTACTGCTTATATCTGCAGATTTATGGTTTATCTCAGTTCTTGAAAATTCTTAGCCATTATCTTTTTTCTTTTTAAAAAATTCAAATTTATTTTTAAGTAGGTAATATATTAAATAAATCCATTAAAAGATATGTTTTTCCTCCCACTGTTGTTCCCCAGTCACCTAGTATCCCACCCCAGTAATATAATCTCTTCAAACATATTGTTTTCCTTCATCTTTTTATTCTGAGACACCAATTTTATATATACTGGTCTTTCTTATCTATCCTATATCTCTTGGCCTCTTCATATTTTCTATCTACTTATCTCTCTGTGCTGCATTCTGGATAACTTCTGATCTATCTCTACACCTGTCTCTAATTTCCTGTTTTAACCTATCCACTGAATTATTTTTTAATTAATAGTTTTTTTTCCAAGCAGTTTAAGGTCTATAGAAAAATTGATTGGAAAATATGAAGTTCCCATGTAAGCCCTCACCTCTCCACCTCCCCTCCACTCCAGTTTCCTCTATTAACATCTTGCATCAGTGTGGTACATTTGTTACAATTGATGAACTAGTGTTGATACATTATTTTTAACTAAAGTCCATGGTTTACATTAGGGTTCACTCTTTGTGCTGTACATTCATTCTATGGGTTTTGATAAATGTATAATAACATATGTATTAGTTTGCTAGGGCTGCCATAACAAATGCCACAAACTTGGTTAAACAACAAATTTATTTTCTCACAATTTTGGAGGCTAGATGTTCAAGCAAGATCAAGTGTTTGGCAGAGTTGGTTTCTTCTTGTAGATGGGTATCTTCTTTCTATATCTTCACATGGTCTTCCCTCTATATGTGTGTGTTCTAATTTGTTTTTCTAAAACATACTGGATTAAGTCCCACCCTAATGACCTCATTTGAACTTAATTACCCCTTTAAAGACCCTGTCTCCAAATACAGTCACATTCTGAGGTGCAGCGGGTTGAGACTTCAACGTACTGAATTTGATGGGGGAAACACAATTTAGCCCATAACAAGCAATATATATTGGCCATTACGGAATCACATAGAATAGTTCTTTGCCCTACCTATTCACCTCTCCCTCCCCATGAACCTCTGGCAACCATTGATCCTTTTACTATTTCCATAGTTTTGCCTTGTCCAGAATGTGTCATAGTTGAAATTATGCATTATGTAGCCTTTTCATATTGGCATCTTTCACTTAGCAATATGCATTTAAGTTTTCTCATCTTTTGTGGCTGAATAACTCATTTCTTTTTATCCATAAATATCCATTGATCTTATATGTCAACAACTACGTTTTTAATTTCTAAAATTTCTGTTTTGTGCTTTTATAGATTTGCCTGTTTATGTGTTGTTGCTTGCCCATTTTTGTGATCCCATGTGTTATTTCTTTAAATGTTCATACGTAGTTATTTTTGTATTTTGTGGCTGATAATTCTAATCTTTGAAGATCTCGGGTCTAAATCTATTTGTTGCTTCTGCTGAGTATTACTTGTAGTAATTTGTTCTTTTACATGTTTAGGTATCTATGATTGTGAGCTCGTAATGGTTATTGATCATTGGCTATCCTGGAAGCCTAAAGTGGCGAATGCTTTTCTCCACAAAGATTTGGCATTTGATTTTTCTGGAAACCAGGGGTTACTATTGATCTGGAATTGCTCAAGTCTCTTTCGACAGTGGAATCACTTAGTCTCTTTTGACAATGGGTTAACATTTTGAAAGTCCATTTTATTTCAGGTTTATCTCCTTCATTTTGCCACATCATAATGGACATTTGCTTTTCAGGTCAGCCTTACCTTTTACTTGTTGGTCACTGATTATCATCTGGTTTTATTTTATTTTATTTTATTTTATTTTATTTTATTTTATTTTATTTTATTTTATTTTATTTTATTTAGTTATTTTTAATTGAAGAAATTATTTTAATTTTTTTCCCCTGTCTACCTCATCTGGTTTTAGCTTACTTTGTTTTTGTGTTATTACTGTGAGCCCAGGAAGTACATTTTGAAAGTCTGCTTTATTTAGGATTTTATTGTTTTCTAGGTGGATATCCCTCTAGACTGTCTAATTGGGCATCCTGCCAAAGGAGAAGTCAGTTGCCTGAGTTTAAGTATTGACAGGTAGAATGATGATGATCACATTAGGCACTTTCCAATTCTCCTGAGCATCCCCCCAATTTCACCCTCACTTAATCATACATTCTTTAGAATTAGACTTTGGGCCCTAGGTAAGTGATACATTTTCTCTTGGCCAGCAGTCCAGGCTATTGGGAATTAAAAGGGATGATGGTTAATTTGGATTCTGCCTCCATGTGCTAATCTGAATGAGCTGTTTATTTCTCAGTTCTTGCTCTGCACTTATTTGAATTTATTTCCAGGAAAGAAAAGCCTGGAAGACAGTATAATAACTGAAAAGTCATAAAATTGAAGTTTAAATCCCAGCTTGGCAATTTACCGGCTATTTGACCTGGTATAGGTTATGTAACTTCTATGAGCCTCAGAAGTCTCAACTGTAAAGAATAACAAAAGCTGCTATTTACTGATCATTTATAATATGCTAAGCACTGTAACAAGTTATATATAAATATTTAATATTCAGGAACAACCTTATGAGACATAGCTATTATTATACATATTTTAATAAGAAAATGGAAGTATAGAAAGGTTAAATAAAAGATTATTATAAACTATTGCCAAATTTAAATGATAACACATGGTGTGCCAGGCACATATAAAGTGATCAATAAATAATAGCTAGCATTATTATGATCACTAATATTTTCCAGATATAAAATTAAGTCATTCATGTGATATGGCCTAAATAAGTTTCATTTACTCTCAATAAACATTTTATGAAGCACTTACTATGGCCATGTGCTAAATGCTAGGGAAACAGGAGGGAATAAGACAGGTATGGTCCCAGCCCTTAGGGAATTCCCTTTAGAGTGTGGGAGACAGACACATCAACATTTACAATACAGCCTGAGAAGTGCTGTTGTGAGGCAAGAATAGGGTGCTTTGGGATTCAGGGAGTTTTTACCAGAAGAAACGCCCTCTAGGTTTTTACTTGAAGAATGAATTGGAGGTGAGGGTGGAAGGAAAGGCAGAAGAAGCAGTGACTATGAAGGCTGTAGGGGAGAAAGTGCATGCTGCATTTAAGAAAAGGAAAGTAACTTTGTGTGTAGGATTTTAGGAAAAGTGCAGAAAGTGAGCCTGGAGAGGTGGGCAGATGCCATATTCTGAAAGACTTTGTAAGTCATGCTACGAGAATTTGACCTTTCTCTTTAGGGCATTAGTAAGCCTCTGAAAGTTTACCAGCAGAGATGTGCTTTTAAAATGTCACTGGCTGAAATGTGGGAAAGATAGTTGTTATTATCTTGATTTATAGATGAAGAAATTGGGACTTGGAGAGCTTACTTCATTCATAAAATTTCCACATTTTGTGTGAATTTAATAGGAAGTGGAGTCACACATCCATGTTTTTCTGACTCTAAAGCTGTATTGCTGTATTGTCTCCGACTAGTAATGATTTGTTTTGCCTTGCTTAATGTTTACTCATTTATTCTTACAGAATTATTTGCATACTCTGTTAATTTACAAATCATTTTACACCTAGTATTAATTGAATCTCATTAAAAACTATGAATAGGCAATATTATCTCCATTTTACAGGTCTGAAAAGTGAGACTTGAGGTATGGGACTGTCCATGGTCCCACACACCCAGAAAGTGATAGAGCTGGGACTTGAACACCATGCTTTTGGCAGAGGAAAGCCTTTTATATCGTCGAACATGCCACACTTCTTTCTTGGGTCTTTGCCCTTTGTTCCCGTATGAATGTTTATAAGGCTCTTTCCTTCCAGGTTTTGGAGATCACATTCATTGGAGGACACTAGAAGATGGAAAGAGAGAAGCAGCCGCCAGGTACAAGATATGGTTTTAGGTTATTTATGGTGGTAAAACACTTTCCAGACGTCAACTTAGCATTAATTTCAAGTGAAGGTTATGCCAATGCAGAGCAAGAACTGGGTAGTTGCCTGGTAACAACAGTAATACTATCTAACATATATTAAGTGCTTACTATGCACAAGACAGTGAATTAACTTATTTAATTTTCACAATAACTCCTTTGATGTGGGTATCATCGTTATCTTCATTTTAGAAATGAGAAAACTAAGGCACAGAGCTGTTAAGTAAGTTGTTCAAGATCACACAGCCAGTAAGTTGTGAAGCCAAGATTCAGATGTAGGCATTCTGGCTTCAGAACCTGTACTCAATAGTAAACCTTACACCCTAACAGTCTCAAGTTAATATTCTCAGATTCAAAGTAGATTTAGTCTATGCACAGACAACTCATACAAAGGAGGAGGAAAAGGCAGACCAGGGGAGAGAAGGCTAAACATTAAGCTCAATGCTTTATATGCATTAATGTATTTAATCCTCACAGCCTACGAGGTTGGTTCAGCCTGTGAAGAAATGACTTATTTCACAGGCTGAAATTATTTTTTTACAGGAGAAGAAATTGACATACAGAATGGTTAAATAACTTGACAATAGTTTACACAGCTTGGAAGTGGCAGAGCCGAGACTTGAATGTTCTCTACTATACTGTACTGGAGAGATACAAAGACCCAATATATATGCACCTACTTTATACATGCACACACTTGCACAGAAACTCACACTTCTACACCTACCAAGCTATATTGCTTGCTTATGCTAGAACAGACCCTGCGGCTTCATGGCTGAGTCTCACACCTGCAGGAGTAGGGTTGCCAGATCTAGCAAATAAAAATAATGGATGCCCAGTTAAATTTGAATTTCAGGTAAACAATTTTAAATATGCCCCATGCAATATTTGAGACATACTTATATTTAAAAAACCCAACATTTTTTGTTGTTTATCTGAAATTCAAATTTAACTAGGCATCTTGT
>NW_011888951.1:4181159-4191158 GCF_000151845.1 Pteropus vampyrus
GGAAGTGCCGTTTGCTTTCCGCTTTGCGTCAGACGCCGACAACCCGGAAGTTGATGCTCGCGATTGCACATGGCAGCACCCTGGAAAGATGCCTCTCGTGGTGTTTTGTGGGTTGCCGTACAGCGGCAAGAGTCGACGCGCGGAAGAGCTTCGCGGGGTGTTGGCGGCTGAGGGTCGCGCCGTGTATGTGGTAAATGACGCGGCCGTGCTGGGCGCGGAGGACGCGACAGTGTACGGCGATTCCGCCCGTGAGAAGGCGTTGCGTGGGGCCTTGCGAGCCGCGGTGGAGCGGCGCCTGAGTCGTCACGATGTGGTTATCCTCGACTCACTTAACTACATAAAGGGCTTCCGCTACGAGCTCTACTGCCTGGCGCGGGCGGCACGCACCCCTCTCTGCCTGGTCTACTGCGTACGGCCAGGCGGTCTGAGCCGGGGACCTCGGGTGGCGGACGCGGAGGATAACTGGAGCCGGAACGTCAGTGTCAGTCGGCAGCCGCTCATTGAGGAAGAAGGGAGACCTCTGGCAGCCGGCACCCCTGTCCTCAGGGAAGCGCAAACAGTGGACTGTGTATTAAATGGGAGCGCCGGGGCAGACGTACCTAAGGAACTGGAGCAGGAGGAAACCAGGGCTCCAGATCTTCGAGCTCTCGTGCCTCCGGAATTCGAGAAATCTGCAAAACATGTGTCCAGTGCCTTTTACCCGACCGAACTTCTGGAGGCCCTAACGCTCCGGTTCGAGGCTCCTGACTCTCGGAACCGCTGGGACCGGCCGCTCTTCACCTTGGTAGGCTTAGAGGAGCCATTGCCTCTGGCAGAGATCCGTGCTGCCCTATTTGAGAACCGGGCTCCTCCACCCCACCAGTCTACACAGTCCCAGCCCCTTGCCTCTGGTAGCTTTCTGCACCAATTGGATCAGGTCACTAGCCAGGTATTGGCGGGACTAATGGAAGCGCAGAAGAGTGCAGTCCCTGGAGACTTGCTTAAGCTTCCCGGCACCACGGAGCACCTTCGGTTTACCCGGGCATTGACCATGGCCGAACTGAGTCGCCTCCGACGCCAGTTTATTTCCTACACCAAAATGCATCCCAACAATGAGAACCTTCCTCAGCTGGCCAACATGTTTCTGCAGTATCTGAGCCAGAGTCTACACTAACTTGAGAGTAAGGAGGAAAGCCATGGTTCCTTATCTAACCTCCCTTGGACTGTATTTCTCTGGAAATAATAATCTTGAATGTCTGCAGAATATAATGAAGTGTGGTACTAGAGCTATTTTGACTGATTTACTTACACTTTCCTGAATGCTCCTGTGCCAGGCCATGAGTTTACAGCATAAATTGAGACTAGAGAGAATAAACTAGCTGTAGGATCTTGGCAGATTTCTCCAGAAGACAGAGGTCAGGTGGACAGCGCTTACCTAGATTGGGTTCTACTTGGAATATCACACACCATTGATTTCCCACATCTGAATTGTTGGAGAGCAGACTGGATGGATGAATTGTTTTAAAACAATTGTGAACAGAAACTGAAGATGGCACACTTCTGCATTTGCATTGGCCCTTCTTTCATACCACAAATAGTTTGTTTTGAATATTGGAGCTAAATTTTTTGCTATTCTCTATCCTGGGGCCTGGGATCACAGATAAATCCACTGGTTTCTGTCCTTAGGAAGCTTTGATTCTAGTGGAAGTGGAAGACATAACCACTAGATCATATAATCTAATAAAATCTTTTAGAAGAAGAAAGTTGGCTGGAATTTCTTTTACTTAATGTAACTTAGCGTTCTTTATGTAATTAATGTAACATTTTAGATACCATATGTATTACTATTTTGCCTTTGACTGAAATGGTACTTCAGTAGTGCTTAGTGGGAGACTAGATGTTTTGGTCTAACCTAGAGTGATTATAACTTCTACAGTATGCTTCATTTTGTATTTCAAGGCAAATGTCATTTTAAGCTTGTCTTTCATTGATTTCATTAAACAAATGGTAGGTACTTACCTTACCAGTGCTCATGGTTTTCAAAGATGAATTAGGTATAGTCTTTGACCTTGAGAAGTTAATAGTTTGGTGAAAAATACAGACAAGTAAACATGATTACAAGGTGTAAGGGTCTGGTGATCAGAGGAAGATCACAGAATGCTTTGGGAGTCCAGAGGAGGAAAGGAGTAGCTTTTGAGAGAAGATGGTTTTGTGTAGGCTTCACAGAGGGCTTAATATGTAAGTCACTCTAGAACGGGTCAGCAAAAGGCCATATAGTAAATATTTTAGGCTTTGTTGACCATAGAGTCTCTTGCAGCTTATCAGCTTTGCCATTTTTAGCACAAAAGCAGCCATAGACAGTGACTATAAAAACGAGAGCGAATATGTTTTATTAAAACTATGTACACTGAAATGTGAGTTAATATTTCATTTTAACAATCACAAGGCACCAGTCTTTAGATTTGTTTTCAACCATTTAAAAATGTAAAAAAATTTGTATTTCACAGCCCTACAGAAGTAGGCAGTGGGCTGGATTTGGTCTGTCTTGTAATTTGCTGACCTCTGCCCTAGAAGGCAGAATAGAAGTTTGCTTGGAGAAAGGAGGAAGCAAGACATTCTAAACTGCTTTGTAAGTTCAAGGAGCTGTTAAAAGGATGGGCTGCCTTGGTTGTTGATGTATTTCTTGCTCATCAGGCAATCTAGACCACTTTTTTTTCTGATATATGAGAGGATTCCTGTGCGAAATGGAGGTTTGGATTAGGAAATCTCTTAAATCTTTTTCCAGCCTTCATTCTCTAATTTTAAGTTGATTGTTGATTTAGTTGGGTATAAACCCATAAATTCTGGATTGCCGTTCTAAATTGAAGTAGACCATACTAGTCAGAATATTTGTTTTGGAGTCAGACTTATGAATTAAGTGGCAGAACCTAGATTTTATGTGGCCAAATATTTTATCACTTGAGAGTTTCAGTTTTCTCATTTCTTTTATGAGACCATTAGTAATATCTACCTTAGGATTGTTGTGAGGATTTAAATGAGATAATGCATATGAAAGCACATAGCACAATGTTGTATAAGTGTTTAGCTCTTATGCTATTATTGTAGTTACCTAAATCCCACTTCTCACCTAAGCTTGCCTTGCTTATTTGGTTTGTAAGCTTTTACAAATATTAGAGGCAGAAATCCATCCCCAATTTGTAGGCCTGTGATGAGATAGCTGAGTAATTCATTTGACACTTATTAAATTAATTATATTTAGAATAGTGGCTGGTACATAGTAATTGCTATGTAAGTCTTTGCTATCAATATTATTTTATGTGCCAGTTGTAGAGGATATAAACACAGCTAAGAGTTCCTTCCTTTAGGAAGCTCCAAGTCCAGTGGGGTGAGATGAGTAAATAATGGATACAGTTCAGTGTAGTAAATGCAGTGTTATAAGGGTATGTTGATATGTTGATACAGGGGTGGGATGATGGCTGCTTACCTAGGGCCTTCCTACAAGTTGGCATTTGAGCCTTGAGAGCTGCATGTGGCTAAGACTGGTTCAGGTGGATTGTGTTGCTCATTATTTTAAAAAAGAAGTTGCTTTTTCCTCTCTGATTGTAAAAATTACATATAATCGTAGAAAACTTGGACATACAGAAAAAGTATAGAAAAATCCACAATCCCATTATCCAGAGATAACTGCTATTATGTTTTGGTACATTTCCTTTGGTCTCTTCTCTGTACATAATTCCATAATTAAAAGCAAAATATAGATAATAATTTTATGTTCTTAACATTATACCAATGAAATTTTTTATTAATATTTTTAATGGTTATCTAACCATAACATTTAGAAATACTATAATTTGATGTTTTCTTCTACAATTTCTTCCCAGCTTTAAAGCCCAAATTTGCAGTTTACTGGAATGTCAGAACTTACTAATAATTTTATTATAACAATCTACTGTTATTGAATAGGTTGTCTTAAAATTTTCCCAGTTGAAATCATACTACATGACTGTCTTTGTACATTAATCTTTGTCTTCATAAGTTTGTCATTTCATTGGGATAGATTTCAAGTGGAATTATTAGTTTGTAATTGCTTTGTTTTGTTTTTAAGTGGATTGCCCCTGATGGTGATTATCCACAAGTCCTGGTGTGGAGCTTGCAAAGGTAAGTGCAAATGATAAAACCTCAGATGTGTTCTCAAATATTAACGTAAAAAAATATGAGCAGTGACTTTAGCCCAGCACTGCTGATTGCTTTAAGGAATACCAAAGAAATATATGACATAGGTTCTCTGGCTCCAAGAAATTTGCAGTTACATTTGCAAGGGATTGGAGGGTGAAGCAGTTAAAATAAGTAGAATATGGGATTAAGTGCTACAATAGTCACGTGGATAGAAAATGTTAGAGGAAGCTGAATTAGAGCCCGAGGTTATCTTACTTTGTAGCATATATTCTTCCTGCTATACCACGCTGCCACTTCACAGTCAGATTTTTTTCTTTTGTTTGGTATACTACACTACTTTGAGTATGAACTTAGTGTAAATAATTAGTGTAATAATATATATACGCATTAGTGGTAGAGTATTGTTACCCTACTGTCTATTACTTCAGTAGAAATTATTGAAATGTGTAGAAAGCAAATAGTAATAATTTTTTCTTTTGTATACCATTATCCATATTTTATAAATGAGGTAAAATCTTCAGAAAAATGAAATCAGTTACTAAGAGTCACGTAGCTTTGCAAGTAAGTGTCAGAAGTTGGATCAGAATTCAGGTGTCCTGATTTCTGGTTCTAAAGATTAAAAAGAAAGAGAGGGGGTGGTTCCATAGAGTAATGGTTAGCACATCTGCTTTATGCAATACACAGAAGGTCCTGGGTTCGAGCTCCAGTGGAGCCATGGCCCATATCCCGGGTGCACCAGGCCCCCTGGGTTCACCAAGCCTGGTTAGTCAGGGGAGGAAGTGGGGGGGAATTAAAAGAAGGGGGGGTGTTCTGTGAATCAACTCAGCAAGTTAGGGTTTGGATATAACATGTTTTCTTCCAAAATCTTTTTACCCCTAGCTTTAAAGCCCAAATTTGCAGAATCTACAGAAATTTCAGAGCTTTCCCATAATTTTGTTATGGTAAATCTTGAGGTAAGACTTCCAGAATTTATTTTTTGTGCTATGAGTTTAAGTCTTTACTCTTTTAGAATTACCATCATTAATGGTATAAAATCTTATTCAACAGAGCTGGCTGCTTGTATAAATGTATTTTTCTCTTGACCTTTATTTATTACTAAGGCTTACATCAGATATGTTTGAAAGCCATCTAGCCTCCACTTGTAGGAGGAAATAAGATAGGAGGGATTGGATAAGATGACTAAATTTTAAGTTCCCTTCATTCTTAGTCTATGATCATGACTTGTTTCTATGTCTTTGTATAGCTGAACTAAAGTATAGTCACGCTTGCAGCCCACAACTCCCTGCAAAATGTTATTCAGTTGAAAACATACTCTGTGTTGGGCTTATATGTACAACCTTCCTGTTTTGTCATTAGATATCCTTTATGTACTTCGCGTAGACCAGAGGTTTTGGAATCTCAAGTCAGAATATCAGATCTTAGAAGGGATTTTTAAGTCATTGGTACTCTTCCCCATTTTACAGAACTTCTTAGTCCTGAAAGGGTAGGTGATTTAGTCAAGATCATAGAGCCTAATAAGTGATGAGAATAGGTACTAGGGCCTATCTGTGCTGCCTTTTAGGCTACGCTCTTCAAATGTGGGATACTTGGATGCTCTATGATGATACTTTTAGTCATAAAAGTCTATAAAATAATGTTTACTTAAAACATAGTACTGGAAATTTTCTGAACACATCAACAGTTAAAGTTGGGGCAGCTAAGGGATTGCTTATATAGCTAGTGGATAGCTGAATGCTGATACACCTTAATCAAGGCAAAGTTACATTAAATGAAGAAATGACCCAATTTACCATCTGAAAAGGAGATTATACTATAAATGACAAAATTACTATTTCTTCCTATGCATGTGAACTCCTTACCACTTTATATGGTAAGTTAGAATCTCCTCTCAAAGGAAACTGTTTTCAGTGAGCATTCCCTAAGTTAGGAGATTTCTTAAAAAGAAAGCTAATTGTGGGGTCATATCTCTTGGGAGGACTACTACAGTGCCACAATTGTAGCTAAAACATCAGTCTCTAATATTCATGCATTCAAGAAATACTATGTGCAAGTCAGGTATTGGGTATTGGAAATGAACAAAGAATAAAATAGATTAAATTTTCTGCCCCCATTGAAATTATATATGGGGACTTGAATATGGAGAGACAGACGAATAAATAAAATAAAATATATCGGACAGTGGTAAGTGCTATGGCTAAAAATGAAGGGTGGAGTGGATAGTTTGCAAAGATGTTTAGAAAAGGTGGCATGTGAGCAAAGATTTGAAGCAGAAAAGGGAGTAAGCCATGCGGATAATGGAGGAAGTACGTGGGGAGGGTAAAAACAAGTGCAAAAGCCTGAGTTAGGAGCATGCCTGGTTTTTTAATGACAGCAACAGCAAGCAGGTGGTTGAAATAGTCTAAAGAAAGGATAAGACGTGAATTTAGAGAAGGGCCGAGGTAGCAGATCATGTATGGCCTCTTAGGCCACTGCAGGGACTTAGGGTTTTACCCTGAGTGAGAAGGGAAGCCACCAAAAGGTTTTGAGGAGAGAGGAGACGTGATCTGACATGATCTGACTTAAGGTTTACACTTTATAGGATGAAGAGGAGCCCAAGGATGAAGATTTTAGCCCTGATGGGGGTTATATTCCACGAATCCTTTTCCTGGGTAAGGCAAAAGATCTTAATCTGGGGATTCATGTTGTAGAAGGAGAGAGAAATGAATCAAGACACTGACTTCACCTAGTGAGACTATACTGGGATAGCTGAAAAACAAAAACAAACAACCAGTTTCAAGAGAGTGGGAGAATTCTGAATGCCAGAACTTTAAGTCCGAGGGAAGCTTTTCTAACTGCTTTTGTGAGCAATGCCAAAGTATTGATCATTCATTTGCTCATTCAATTATTTGTGTATCATCCATAAGTCAAGCACTGTGCGAAACACTATAGGGAAAGAGATTAGCCACAATTCCCACCCTTGAAACCATGGGGCAGCTGAGACAATGGAATACTATAACCAGACAAATGTCTTCCTATAAACAATTTTATAAAAGGTATTTAATGACTAAAGAAGAGGGCATATGCCAAGGCATGGTAGGTTGTGTTTAGAGACTGCAGAGTTCAGGCTGATTTCAACATAAAACACAAGGGAGTAGGATGGTGAGATAATGGGCTGCCAAGATAGGCAGGTCTCATTTTCCAGAAGGCCTAGTATACCATATAGTATTTGAAATACCTCTCTTGTAATTATTGCAACCCCTGTGCCATTTTGTCTACAATAGATCCCAGTGGCAAGGTACGTCCTGAAATTATCAATGAGAATGGAAACCCCAGCTACAAGTATTTCTACATCAGTGCTGAGCAAGGTATGATTATGTTGAGAGAGAAGGGAGGGTTGCTGCTAGATTTAGCTAGGATGAACCATATGCAAGGTCTGTAATGAGAAGCTCAATTCAGCATGTTAGCTGAGCATCTGCATGACTAGCTTTTGGCTATATCCTGTGTAGAATATAAGAGAAAGATAAAACTGAGCTCCTTCCCTAGCTACTTATGATCCGTTTGGGAGCTAACTGACCCACAGGAAACTGAAGAACTAAGGCTCATAGAAATAGTCACTTGCGGATGTGGTTCCATAGTGTAGCGATTAGCACATCTGCTTTACACGCAGAAGGTCCTGGGTTCACACCCCAGTGGAGCCACGGTCTATGGTCTACGGCCATGCCACCCTGAACAAGCCTGATGTCTGATCTCGGAAGCTAAGCAGGGTCAGGCCTCATTAGTACTTGGATGGGAGACCCCCTAGGAAGACCAGGTGCTGTAGGCATAAATAATAATTTTAAAAAGTCACTTGCCCATAGTCTCACAGTTAATATGTCACAGAGCGAGGATTTCAGTCTAGAACTTAGTTTTTCTTTTTCTACTGGACTAATGCTGTTCTTGTAAGAATTCAAAGGAGGGGCATGCTAACTATTAGCTGATAAAAGCCAAAAAGATTTCATAGATAGTAAACTTTAACTGGACCTAGAAGAATAAGAATTTATCTCTATGGACAGATATGAGGAGGACATTTCAAGCTATAGAAAAAAAAAGAGGGGGGGTGTGCAGCTGGAGGAGGCAACGTGGAGAGTCCTGAAAGGCTTGCTGGAGGAGATGATGACTGGATTGAGTCCTGAAGAATGAGACTAGCTAGCAGAATGTGAAAGGCATGTGCCAGGCAGAGAGAACAGCATAGCACAAACAGGTGAAGGAATGTTGAAATCATAAGTTATTCATGCTTTTTTGTTCTCTAATCCTTGAGCACAATTTAGAGGCAAAGGTTGGAATTCATTCCATGTACTGTCACTGCTTTCCTTCTGAAGTTCCCCCTGTCATCTATAAAGGGGATCGTTTGCTAAGTTACTGTGTATCTCCCATTGCCATGCTGCCAGGTTGTTGATAACTTTAAGTTTTGAGTCCTTGAGATTCTTATTTCTCAGGGAGAGGAAAGAGATCTGGAGAGGTCATCCTCTCCTGCCCATCTGCCTTACCTAAATGCACATTACTGGAGGTTGGTTTTAGAGGGAAATTTTCTACATGGAGAAGGGCGGTGGACTTTAGGTCCCCAACTCTTGACCCTTGAGATTCACCTTCCCTTTAGAATTTCATCCATATTACCACTACCATCTCCATGCTGGCATTATCCTTTAACACATTAGTCCAAATGTGGACACAAGACTTTTGCTTGAATCCCCCATGACTCAGCTGACATGAAACTGGAACATACAATCCTGTTTTTACTAAAAGCTTAGGTAAAACACAAAGGAAAAATAAACTATACTACCTATGTGCCTCTTATGACATAGGCTTGCTTTTTGAGTTTCACAGATTCTGGCTCAACTTAACTCCTGACCTGCCATTGTATAGGGAGTCTGTACCAAAACAGCTGCCCTCCTTGAAGTCTAAATCCGCAAGAGGGATGCCCTGAGACAGGTTCCATTTCCCATCTACCTAAAAGCCTTCCTTCCAGGTTTCTCTTACCTGAGAATTTGGCTTCTTCCACGTATAGTTCACACTAGAAATGACCACTTCAGTGAAAATTATCTTCCCTCTCAGCACGCATGCACACTCAGATATCAGTGTAACCTGTAACCTCTATAAGAAATTAAATAAATTCAGCATTCATCCAAAGAATATAATGAGGATGGTAGGAAGGTATTTTCTATTTCCCTAGTGACAAGTGAACTTGTACAGTCTATGATAGGGGTTCAGCTCAGATCCTGGAGGTTAAGCCAAAATAACTACTTACATTTTTTAGGACTTCTTTTAGGACTACTTACTTTTTTAGGTTTATAAAGCACTTTTGTTATCCATTTTATTTAATGTTATAGTAATCTTATGTGAAGTAAGTCACATTACCTCATTTTATAGATGAGGAAACAAAAGAGGTAAAATGATTTTCCAGGGCTAAAATCCAGAACTGGATCTTGAGTCCAGGTCCTATGCTTCTCTTATAATTCTCCTAAAAAAAAAAAAAAAAAATCTGTATTGGTTGTCAAAAGTCAAATATTAAAGATCTGCTTCATACTACCCCCTGCCCCCAACCTTTATTTCACAGTTGTTCAGGGGATGAAGGAAGCTCAGGAAAGGCTGACGGGTGATGCCTACAGAGAGAAACATCTTGAAGATGAGTTGTAACGTGAATGTATCTCTTCTTTCATCAAAGTTAGTGTTCTGGATGGAAAGCAGGGAGGGAATATTAAGGAATCGCTCAGAACAATTAAATCAGCCAAGAAACTTTGCTCCTGCCTAGATGGAAAGGAGCTTTCTCACTGTGGAAGAGTTCTGCTAGCAGAAGCTGGTCTCCATGTTTGTGGATCCAGCAGAGTG